>NW_022280080.1:507164-508710 GCF_004355925.1 Anarrhichthys ocellatus | reverse complement strand
TCTATTCACAGTAGTGTTCTCTATTCACACTGGTGTTCTCTATTCATACTGGTGTTCTCTATTTATACTGGTGTTCTCTATTCATACTGGTGTTCTCTATTCATACTGGTGTTCTCTATTTATACTGGTGTTCTCTATTCATACTAGTGTTCTCTATTCATACTGGTGTTCTCTGTTCATGCTAGTGTTTTCTATTCATACTAGTGTTCTCTATTCATACTGGTGTTCTCTGTTCATGCTAGTGTTCTCTATTCATGCTAGTGTTTTCTATTCATCTGTCTGCCTGCCTCACTCACTCACTCTGTCTCTCTCTCTCCTCTCTGTGTCTCTCTCTACCATACAGTTATTCAGGTCTTAGATATTTTTAGAGGACTGAAGAGTATGAATCTAAAATGCAGAAAAGAGAGTAGCGCTAGCTATCTCAATTGAACCTGAATGACACTACCGGTAACATTGGCGTGTGTATATATTGCGATTTCTTCGGGCAGTAGAAGCTGCACTGTCAAAATTTTTTTAGGAACTTTCTAGTTATACATGAGCTTTAACAAAAGTCATTTTCTCCTTGTGTGGCCGCTGCAGTTTGATTGTTAATTAAGACTAGATATCTCTAATCTCTACTACCCCCCCGGTGAACTGGGGCCATTCCCAGTTCACCCTCACTATACGTTTGGGCTTGCCGGGTCTTTCCAGCTGGCTCCCCCGCCATCTGATCCAACTCACCAGGTGGTGATCAGTTGACAGCTCTGCTCCTCTCTTCACCCGAGTGTCCAAGACATACGGCCGCAGATCAGATGATACGATTACAAAGTCGATCATAGATCTCCAGCCTAAGGTGTTCTGGTACACTTATGAGCCACCGTATGTTCGAACATGGTGTTCGTTATGGCCAAACCGTGGCTAGCACAGAAGTCCAATAACGAGACACCACTCGGGTTCAGATCGGGCAAACCGTTCCTCCCAATCACCGCTTGCCAGGTTTCTCCGTCATTGCCCACGTGAGCGTTGAAGTCCCCCAGGAGAACTATGGAGTCGGTCGGCAACAAGAAGGCCGGATACTCCGAACTCCTGTTTGGTGCATAAGCACAAACCACAGTCAGAGCCTTGCTCCCCGCAACCCGTAGGTGCATGGAGGCGACCCTCTCATTCTCCAGGGAGAACTCCAACACAGCGGCGCTCAGCCGGGGGCTCGTGAGTATCCCCACTCCCGCCCGGCGCCTCTCACCCTGGGCAACTCCAGAAAAGGACAAAGTCCAACCCCTCTCCAGGAGCTTGATTCCAGAGGCAGTGCTGTGTGTGGAGGTGAGTCCAACTATATCTAGCTGGTATCGCTCCACCTCCTGCACCAGCTCTGGCTCTTTCCCCGCTAGCGAGGTGACGTTCCACGTCCCTAGAGCTAGTGTATGCTGCCGGCGGCCCACCACCCGGTCTGCATTGCACCCGCCCCCGATGCTTGTCCCTGTGGGTGGTGGGTCCACAGGGTGGCTGCTCCATAATGTTTCTCGGGCTGAGCCCGACCGGGTCCCATGGGCGAAGGCCCGGCCACCAG
>NW_022280080.1:455735-487164 GCF_004355925.1 Anarrhichthys ocellatus | reverse complement strand
TCTGTTCATGCTAGTGTTCTCTATTCATGCTAGTGTTTTCTATTCATCTGTCTGCCTGCCTCACTCACTCACTCTGTCTCTCTCTCTCCTCTCTGTGTCTCTCTCTACCATACAGTTATTCAGGTCTTAGATATTTTTAGAGGACTGAAGAGTATGAATCTAAAATGCAGAAAAGAGAGTAGCGCTAGCTATCTCAATTGAACCTGAATGACACTACCGGTAACATTGGCGTGTGTATATATTGCGATTTCTTCGGGCAGTAGAAGCTGCACTGTCAAAATTTTTTTAGGAACTTTCTAGTTATACATGAGCTTTAACAAAAGTCATTTTCTCCTTGTGTGGCCGCTGCAGTTTGATTGTTAATTAAGACTAGATATCTCTAATCTCTACTACCCCCCCCGGTGAACTGGGGCCATTCCCAGTTCACCCTCACTATACGTTTGGGCTTGCCGGGTCTTTCCAGCTGGCTCCCCCGCCATCTGATCCAACTCACCAGGTGGTGATCAGTTGACAGCTCTGCTCCTCTCTTCACCCGAGTGTCCAAGACATACGGCCGCAGATCAGATGATACGATTACAAAGTCGATCATAGATCTCCAGCCTAAGGTGTTCTGGTACACTTATGAGCCACCGTATGTTCGAACATGGTGTTCGTTATGGCCAAACCGTGGCTAGCACAGAAGTCCAATAACGAGACACCACTCGGGTTCAGATCGGGCAAACCGTTCCTCCCAATCACCGCTTGCCAGGTTTCTCCGTCATTGCCCACGTGAGCGTTGAAGTCCCCCAGGAGAACTATGGAGTCGGTCGGCAACAAGAAGGCCGGATACTCCGAACTCCTGTTTGGTGCATAAGCACAAACCACAGTCAGAGCCTTGCTCCCCGCAACCCGTAGGTGCATGGAGGCGACCCTCTCATTCTCCAGGGAGAACTCCAACACAGCGGCGCTCAGCCGGGGGCTCGTGAGTATCCCCACTCCCGCCCGGCGCCTCTCACCCTGGGCAACTCCAGAAAAGGACAAAGTCCAACCCCTCTCCAGGAGCTTGATTCCAGAGGCAGTGCTGTGTGTGGAGGTGAGTCCAACTATATCTAGCTGGTATCGCTCCACCTCCTGCACCAGCTCTGGCTCTTTCCCCGCTAGCGAGGTGACGTTCCACGTCCCTAGAGCTAGTGTATGCTGCCGGCGGCCCACCACCCGGTCTGCATTGCACCCGCCCCCGATGCTTGTCCCTGTGGGTGGTGGGTCCACAGGGTGGCTGCTCCATAATGTTTCTCGGGCTGAGCCCGACCGGGTCCCATGGGCGAAGGCCCGGCCACCAGACCTTCGCCGACGAGCCCCACCCCCCTGGCTCCGGGAGGGTGCCCCGGTTTCCCTGGTCCGGGCGAGGTGACTGAAGACCGTGGGCTGCAATTCATCAGGGTTATTTTGAACCGCTCTTAGTCTGGGCTCTCCCCTGAGACCTGTTTGCCTTGGGAGACCCTACCAGGGGCTACTGCCCAGGACAACATAGCTCCCAAGATCACTGAGCCACTCAAACTCCACCACGTTAAGGTGGAGATTCACGAAGGAGGCAGTCAAAGTAAAAGATTAAAAGTAATAGAGTAAAAAATAAAAATAAAAATTAAAGTATAAAAATGCACAATATATACAATGAAATAGAATAATATTAACTAACTAACTAACCAGTAGTGCAAAGATTAACCAAACAACTGACAAACAACAGTGTAGCGGAGTTATAGTTGTGTGAATGATTTGGCCAGAGGTGATTTATTGTACAGTCTTATTGCAGTAGGCAGGAATCTGTCCTTGTGACAGCGGAGCTGAATGAGAAAGTGCTCCGCTGTCCCTGCAGTAGGTGGTGGAGAGGGTGGTCCGGGTTATTCTTAACTAGTTTGTTAAGTCTGTTGGTGTCTCCGGCTCCAATGCTGCTCCCCCAGCAGACTACAGAAGTACAGTGCACTGGCCACAACAGACCGGTAGAACATCTCCAGCATCTTGCTGCACACGTTGAAGGATCGAAGTTTCCTCAAGAAAAAGAGTCGACTCATTCCCTTCTTGTACACAGCGTTGATGTTGGTCTATCAGTTCAGTCTGTTGTCGATGGAGACACCCAGGTACTTGTACTCCTCCACCATGTCCACATCCTCTCCCAGAACTCTCAGCGGTTGTGGAGCTGTCGTCTTCCTCCTGAAGTCGACCACCATCTCTCTGGTCTTGGCCACGTTCAGGTGATTTCTACCGGCCTACTCCACAAAGTCATCCACTACTGCCCTGTACTCCTCCTCCCGTCCGTCCCTTATACACCCGACCACTGCAGAGTCATCAGAGAACTTCTGCAGATGGCATGACCCCGAGTTGTCCTGGAAGTCAGTGGTGTTTGGGAGGTGTGGTGTGTGGAGGAGACAGATGAGGGCTGTGAACTAAACCTATTGAAGAAAATGTTTAGCTCGTTTGCCCTCTCCAGGGAGCCCCCTGGTTGTCTCCCTCCAATCTTGAAGCCAGTTATCTGCTTCATCCCGGTCCACACCTCCCTCACATTGTTCTGCTGGAGTTTGGCCTCTTGTAGGAGTCCTTGCACTCCCTGAGCTTTTCCTTCAGGTCGCGCTGTACTCTCCTGAGCTCGTCAAGGGGGGGAAGACCAGTATACTGTATGCATCCTTGGCATTAGCATACAGAAGGTCCAGAGTTTTATTGTTCCATGTGGGGCAGTCAACATATTGGTGAAAGGTTGGCAGGGCTTTATCCAGAGTGGTGTTGTTAAAGTCTCCAGTAATTGCCAAAAATGCACCAGGATGTTGACTCTGCAGTCTAGACACAGTGGAGTGGATGGTGTCCACTGCTGCCTCCGCGTCAGCTGATGGAGGAACGTACACAGCCACAACAATGGCGGATGAGAACTCCTTTGGCAAATAAGGACGCTACAGGACGTTCCTTCACACACACATGGCCGGGATTGCACCACCTCTCGTTCACATACATTGCAAACCACCTTTCTTCTTACCGCTCTGTATGTCTATGTCCATCCGAACAGTCCTGAGGCCGGGTAGGATCGCACTGTGGTCCGGGAAATGCGAGTGCAGCCATGTCTCCGTGAAACACATTAAGCTACACTCGCGGAACTCCCTCTGGGTCTTCACCAGCACGCCGAGCTCGTCCGTCTTATTTGCCAAAGACCTCACGTTCCCCATTAAGATCGCGGGTACCGAAGGTTTGTATTTCCTCCTCTTCGCCCTCCGCTCAGGGCCAGCTCTGCAACCCCGACGTCTTCTCCGCAGTTCCTCCGGGATTTCAGGCCTCGCGCCGGGCAGCAGCGGTTCACTGAGCGTGATCAGCTGATCACGGGAGTAGCAATGGCCCCAGTCCAATGTGCGTGGCTCTCCGTTACAAAGAGGGAGAAAAGTAACAGAAAAGCCACTGGAAGAGGTGTAAAAACAGTTAGTCCATTGCCTGACAACAAATGTAAACGCACACAAGGAGCTGCTAGCGCGCCGCCATCTTACACAGACTCGATATATAATACACAAGATTTCATGTCAACTAGGCGGTACACACTTTGCCCACACATCACTATGGCTGATATCATTAATAAGACCACTCACACAATTACACAACAACTACACTCTGCAACAGAATACACACAGACCTTGGCCTCACTTCCGTCCTGGTATCCAAGAAGAGGAGAGAATGTCCTGCTTTAATCCAGGTTCGATAGCTGCCTAAACACGGTTAGCGCTTTGCCTGTTATTGTCACATTGAATGAACACGTGCGATGCCATTCAGTGCATCAAAACGTTAGTTGTTCCATTATCTTAGCTAAACAATGAAAATTGAATCAAGAAAGTTGAGAGCTGGAAACTCACCTTCAAACTAAAAGTTGTGCGTTTTCAAACACATTGACTGTAGCGATCAAAGTAAGAAAGCCAAATTAAATAAAAAAATAAATAGCCTAAATAATGAATGTAATTTAACAGAATGTACATTAGACTACAGTATAGGCAGACTTTACAACACATTTACTTAACTGGATTTAAAATGCTAAAACAACCAGTCCCTGTATAGATGCTGTAGCTGTACGATGGATGAAGCCCTGTTTGGAACAGAACATGTTCACTCAGTAGTCTCTGATAAGAATTACATGTATTGTGCTTCTCAAAACAAACATGTTGGCCCTTTTTATAATGGAGCACATGAAAGCCACCTTGCCTGCATTAGACTCTGTTATGTAATAAATCTCACAAGGGAAGGCTGAAATTAGATACGAATAAGTCAACAAATATTGACTTTCGAGCGTAGGAATAGCAGAAATTCCAATAGATAGGAACAGAGAGGACGGCTCCTGGTGAATTCCTTCTATGCAGGATAATTCCACTGTTCATGCCTCAGAGCACAAGGGGGGTGTCAGGTCTGTAAGAGGAGGGCTCAACTTGTTATTGAGGAAGAGATCCAGTTGCAGAGGACAGCTGAGCACTAACACAGACAGACACAAACAGCTCTGCTCCTGATACAGCACTGAGGAAACACTTTGATTCTGCCACAGGTCTACCACCCTGAGAGGAATGGTGTGACTGATCATCAATGGTGAGTCCTTACTTCTTTCAAATAGAAAGTTTTATCCTAAGTTGCATGTTTGAATCAATCGTGTTAAAATTCACTGCACAACACGGTTGAGTTGTATCCTGCTGCCTCTGAGCCACAACAGTTATTATCCCGGATCAAGCCTTAAAACCAAAAAGTAATTTTATTTTGTTTTAAATTCGGGGGTTCTTTTGCATTGTGAGATATTGAAACCAGCTTTGCAGAAACAGAGTAGACGCAAAGAGAGCTTTGCTTTCGTTGGCTGTCAGAGTGACTCAGCGTTTTTCTTCAAGAAGTACGTATGGCTCTCTTCTCCTGGTAGCTACAGGCCTCAGGGTTACCGACCAATGAGAGAAGCTGCAGAAGGCCTTTAGGCTCAGACAATTTCAATTTTAAATACAGTGAAGCTGTTGTTGTTCTCCTCTGGTGTTTGTGAATGCAAACATAAAAGTTGAGAAAACTCAATATTTCAATGCAACTTTAAACATGTTTTGGAGTTTTTAGTTCCAAAACGAACTAACTAACTAGCTGTTATATGATAATGGCAATGTTAGATGACCATCTATCTGTTCATATGAGTGGAGTGTGAACGCGTTTTATTTCCAGCCTGAATGAATGAATGGCTGAGAGGTTTGTATTCACGAGTACATTGTTTGCATCTTGTAATAAATATTGATATTGACATGTTCTTGATCACTTTGTGTTTTGTCTATTTGCCTTTTCTGTTGAGAAGATAACTGAGACTTTAGTGGGTTTTGAGGCACTGATGGCCTTTCAATGTCATTTATAAACGCTTCGTAAGGCAGAGATAGTCCTCACTTTAGATGAGTCACGCGCAACACTTAACAAACGCTTCGTAAGGCAGAGATAGTCCTCACTTTAGAAGAGTCACGCGCAACACTTAACAAACGCTTCGTAAGGCAGAGATAGTCCTCACTTTAGATGAGTCACGCGCAACACTTAACAAACGCTCCGTAAGGCAGAGATAGTCCTCACTTTAGATGAGTCACGCGCAACACTTAACAAACGCTTCGTAAGGCAGAGATAGTCCTCACTTTAGATGAGTCACGCGCAACACTTAACAAACGCTTCGTAAGGTGTAGTGACTGATTCCAGCTACTAGCCACTGGGCTGGGTGCGGGAGAAGATCCTGTTTCTTACTCGCTTCAACAAAGAGATTCCAGGCTCTTAATGATAGAACTTATGTTTCTGGTCCCCCTCTGGTGATCTCCCCGTCACCCATCATCAGCTGTCTGTTGCACCTGTGCCCTACATACCAATCACCTGCCACAATCATACCTGCAAACTTGTCGCTTTTCGGCGAAATTCGGTTTAACGTTAATGAGTGACCGCGTGAACTGAACCGGACCACGGGGGGCTGCATGTTTCATCATGCTACGTTTTTTCCTCCTAAATCGCGATAATGATGAACGTTAACAGTCGACAGAGTTCCGCATGCAGTGGACGTTAATTTAACCCAGCAAGTGTGAACGGTAACGGAACATAAACTGTAACGGAGGGAAATGAAGACGCTGTAGACATCTCAACGCTGATTGGCCAAGACTCGACACGTCACATCAAATATGTTCTATTGTGAAGATCACAATATTTTTCTTTTTTTTTTGCTGGCGGATTCGTCCACATAAAATGACGTGGCAGGCCGGATCAGTTCAGGGGTATTCAATTAAAATCCAGCGAGGTCCAGTTAGAAAGAATTTTCTCATCTTAAGTCTGATGATTTAGTTTCATATATATTGAAGTAGCCAACAGTTGTATTAACGTCTGTATGTCAACAACTGACTGTCAAACGCAAGAAAGTTCAATTGAATAATATCTCAACAATATGTATTTTCAGATTTCAAATTGAACTGGATGAATTATAAATAATACATAATATAATAATAAATACATGTTCTCTCATTTCATGTAAAATAAGGGATGAATTAAAAAAATACACAACAGAAAGCTTTTGAACAATGTGACTCTTAAAATAAAGTAATTCATTTTAGAAACATGTATTGAACTGAATTGTCCTTCAGCTTTAAATTCAGTTCATTCAGGTGTGAAGGGGTTTAACCCAAAAAGCCACTTCAAGGAAGGCTAAGTGTGCTTTTCTACTAACCGCCATGTTAACAGTAAAAAGGACATAATAAAGTCCTGTAAACTACGAGGGTGGGCAAGGTTCACTGTTACTGGTCTCCATGAGACCTGAGCATTGGATTCAAGCCATCACACACGACCACAAATACAATTTAAAATTTGGGACAGCCAAGCTACCATCGCTTTTACTTCTTTGCAGTGTCAACAATTTAATATGTGGTTGTTTACAACCCCATACTGAGAGCACATAAGATCAAGAAGCACTGAGCCTATAAATACATAAAGTGCAAAACAAGATATACGTATATATATATATATATATATATACATATATATATATATACATTGACAATAGTGTTGAGTCAGTGAGATGATCCTTTCTCAAGGGAACCTTAGTTATTATTTGGCAGAGATGCATCGTGATGGAACATAATGAAATAAGATAATTTTTTAATTATTAGATGGAGCTGATTTATACCGCGGCTATTTGTTTTGCATTTCATTTACAAAAGCTTTTACTTCATGACCGATAAATTCAGCCTTAAAAAGCTCACACACATCGTTATTTTGGGATCAGGGCTATTTTTCTGACAACAGCTATAATGTACAAAATCTGAAACGTAAAAATATATATTTTTCCCTACAGGAAGGTCAGTGCTGACCTGACCTGATATTGCTCTTTTTCTAGCCTGCAGGTATGTGGTGCTGAAGATCCGGGCTGCAGTAAGAGGGGAGGTGCAGCCAGGGAAAACAAGCACCTCGGCCTGTAACCAGGCAAAAGGTGGGTTTAGTACAAATGACTCAAGAGCCCAAATCAATGAGCCCCTCTGAGTCTGCTGCAGATGTTGCTGGTTTCATTTTACGAGGTTGGCGCTGCGTCACCAGAGCGATGTTGCAGCACAAAAAGCGGGGGGTGCACTTGATAACTTTGTCACAAGTTTGCAGCGGAGTGCTTGAACCTTGAATACAGGATTTTACGATGTATCCCCTCTGACCAATGTGGGTAACCATGACAGAATGGCCTGTCTGTAGTTACGCTGGCTGACCTCACAAGAAGTGGAACTGCAGAAGCAGACTAAGTAACTTCGCTGAACACTTTAGCCAATATATGAGATATTGCTGTCTTTTTAACAGTGAATGAAACTTGCAAGAAGTTGTCATAATAGCGTACGCTGGGGCCCGTCATAATAGCGTACACTGGGGCCCGTCATAGTAGCGTACATTGGGGCCCGTCATAATAGCGTACACTGGGGCCCGTTATAGTAGCGTACACCGGGGCCCGTCATAGTAGCGTACACTGGGGCCCGTTATAGTAGCGTACACTGGGGCCCGTCATAGTAGCGTACACCGGGGCCCGTTATAGTAGCGTACGCTGGGGCCCGTCATAGTAGCGTACACTGGGGCCCGTCATAATAGCGTACACCGGGGCCCGTCATAGTAGCGTACACCGGGGCCCGTTATAGTAGCGTACACTGGGGCCCGTTATAGTAGCGTACACTGGGGCCCGTTATAGTAGCGTACACTGGGGCCCGTCATAGTAGCGTACACTGGGGCCCGTCATAATAGCGTACACCGGGGCCCGTTATAGTAGCGTACACCGGGGCCCGTTACTATAAAATGAAGATCCTTTTAGGTTGTCGTGTAAAACACATCCGATGGTAAGTGGAGACTCACCTCTGTCTTTCTCTCTCTGCAGGAGAAATGGACGGCAGGAGAAGCGCTGATGGGTCAGCCTTGATTCCCCAACCAACACAGACAGTCGATGTCCTGCCGAAGGACGATTGTGGATCCTGAAAGTAAACTGAGAGCTGAGGGTAGTGTGGAAGGTCTATAATGAGGATACAAACACAACACACACACACACACACACACACACGCGGAGAAACAAACACACATCCTGGTGCTCTCCTTCTTCAAATATCAGCAATTCCACGTTGCTGATTTGTTTGAAATTCTTCTTGGCCAATAGATTTAAAGGTTCATTCATTGCACTGACATGCATATGTGTCTGTCTGTGTTCGTTCCAATATCTCACCACAAACACACAAACACTTCCATTCATAAGAAGCCAGACAAATAAAATCTGATCTGCATTGAACTCCACCTGCTTCCAGCTCTCGGTTTTCTTCCCGCTCGTCCTGCAGCCAGTGGAGAGCTCGTAGGCAGAGAGAATGAAAGCCTGATCACCAATTCCCCCCCGAGGAGCGGATCAGCCTGGATAAAAAGACTCTGTTGATCAAGTTGTGCCAAGTCATGTATTCATGTAAAACAAAGAGCATAGTTAATAAATAAAATAAAATATAAATAATTGCATATAAAAAATTGCTCAGATAAATAAACCTATTCTACAAAAAAATAGGAATACTGTTGTGTTCTCTGTGTGTTCCTCCTGGCTCTACAAGTGTTTTGTATCAGTATATATATATATATATATATATATATATATGTCTGTAGATATTAGATATTAGCTTCTGCTGACACTATTTCAAAGCCATCACATTAACGTTAGTGGCCTTTCACATGTGTGGATAACACCAGCCGTGCTGTCATCATCGTCTCCTGCTAAAGCGTTGTGCTGCTTTGAACAGTCATGATGAGCGACCACCACAGCGCTGGAGGGGACCAGCTGACCACCACAGCGCTGGAGGGGACCAGCTGACCACCAGCCTCTTAACTGATTAGGAACGCATGAAATAATAAATAAACAAGAAGTAGTGTGTACATATCCAAATTTAACAACATGAAAGTAATGATTTTTCTCTAACAATCTCCACAAGTAGGAGGTAAAAAGTATGAGGAATTAAAACTACCTTCACAAGTACAATTTAGTTCCTGAGTACATGGTACTTCAGTTTCACATCAGGAAGTTACAGGTCATCCAGGTTTTTATGTCCTTAAGACATGCTTGCAGTTTAGCGAGCTGGTTGGTTTCATCTGGTTTGATCGATATATATAATTGAGTATCATCTGCATAACAATGAAAGTTTATGGAGTGTTTTCTGATAATATTGCCTAAAGGAAGCATATATAAGGTGAATAAGATTGGTCCAAGCACAGACCCTTGTGGAACTCCATGACTAACGTTGGTCTTCATCGAGGCTTCATCGTTTACAAACTGAGATCGATCAGAGAAATAGGATTTAAACCAGTTCAGAGCGGTTCCTTTAATACCAATCAAATGTTCTAGTCTCTGCAACAGGATGTAATGGTCAATGGAGTTGAACGCAGCACTAAGGTCTAACAAGACAAGAACAGAGACGAGTCCTTTGTCTGATGCAATTAGAAGGTCAATAGTTATTTTTACCAGAGCTGTCTCTGTGATGCTTTATAAATCCCGACTGAAAGTCTTCAAATAAACTATTGTTATGTAGAAAGTCACACAACTGATTTGCGACTGCTTTGTCAAGGATCTTAGAGAGGAAGGGAAGGTTAGAGATCGGTCTATAGTTAGCCAACACCTCTGGATCAAGAGTGGGCTTCTTAAGAAGAGGTTTAATTACAGCTAATCTGAAGGACTGTGGTACTTGGCCTGTTAGTGAAGACAGGTTGATCATCTAGTAAAGAGGTGCTAGCTAACGGTTAAACTTCTCTAGTCAGCACACCAAGACACAATCCATGGACCTAGCTGTCCTGGACAGAGGTGGTGCGCTGTGCCCAAAAGAGAGCTTCAGCTGGGGATTCTCCGGAATCTCCTTTAATTCTCTCCAACGGCTACACAATCCTGTTGGATAAGGCTCCATCCCAGGAAGGTCCTCCATACGATGCTGAAGGTGGTCATAATAAGATCCTCAGGAGGCCTTCCCGGGGCGTCCTCGTCTCCTTACCCGTTCGCCTGCGCAGACGTAGATTACTCAAAATCCACCATCCTGTCCAAGCAGTCTGCATGCACCGTCTCCTCTTCCCGTCTTCCCCCCAATTACGCCGATCATTGGAGATTCCATAGCCGTAACATATAGTTCATAAACGTTCCCATTCACTGTATCCCAGGAGCCACTGTCCCCATCATCCTGGATAAACTCCAGAATGTACTGCACTCTCTCCTTAGAGAATTCTAGTTCATGTGGGGACGAAAGACTGTCAAGTCTCCACCTCCGTCCTCTAGTTCCTCACCCCTCAGCTCTCCCAACAGGACCAGTATAGCCATTCCTTTGACCATCATCTCCTGTCACAGACCCTCTGCAACACGCTCAACAGAACCCCACTGCTGCTAATCACAACACAACCCCGCTCTTTACCATATTCCTGTAAAACTTGGTGTATTTAATATTGGATCACTAAATTATGAATCATTTTGTTATGCTTTTACTACATTTTGTTGGTTCAGATTCACCAAAGTCACACACAAACAGACAAAGCGATGTTCTGAGAGGTCAGATGTTACTCTTCAATGGTATCTATAGCTTTGGCGAGAGCAGAGATAACTGCTTCAGTTCGCCATCGTAAACAGAGTGAACAGCGGTCTCACTGCAAGGTACAAATTGATATATCCACAATATACTTGAACTGGTATTGATGCGTTATGTGGACCTTTGTTTAGGGTGCTGGGACTCTGGGGCTGTCTATTCTTGGTAATACACCGACTATAGATCAGTGACTACCCCACTTCAAAGACCAGAACTATACCGTTAACTTAATCACACATTGTTTAGCTGACATGCATTGTACCTGCAATATTTCTACCACAAGATGACTTCAGCAGCATCCTACAGGCAGGACAGCAGGCTGTCACAGGTTCATGAAATGCAAGAATGTCTTGAGACTGACGTGAACACAAGCGCGCGCGCGCACACACACACACACACACACACGACGATATGTTCACCACATGTTGATTGGAGTCTTGCATGCGTTGCTTGAGATGCCTCTGCAGCAGCGTGTAGCCGTGGCAGAAACAGGGCTACAGGGATGTGTTGGACCCCGCTGCGTTGACGGACTGACCTCATTCACATGAAAGGCTGAAGGTCTGAAATGCGTTGGTCGTGTTGGACCACACTTCTTTAATGAGAACATGATCCATGCTAAACAGAGGTACACTTTACCACTCTTTACTTTGACTCTGACATTCGTCCTGTTTGCATCAGAAGGTCTTGAGTTTGACTGAAGTAATGAGACAATGTAGTACAGCTGTTGATGTTTCACCATTTTGTTTATTTTTTCCCCCTAAAATATAATTTATTTTGTTCGGTATCAAACTCAATCACACACTAACTGAAAAGTTGATTACATTGGACAAACAGCAATAGTAACTATTAAAACATTGAACCGCTCAATGAGGCAGAAAGTAACACTGATATCAGATGCAAGTACAAACACACAGCATCTCTCTCTGCAGCCCGTCAGCGCTAGAAGAAGTCTGCTGCTGACGGTCTGCGTTTAGGCGTACTCTTTGGAGTAGTGGTGCTGGTCCTGTTGGCCTTGAGGGTCTTTCTGGCGATGAGCGGTGTGGGCGGAGACTTCAAGACCCCAAACTTGGGTTTCTGTTTGGGGTCAAAGGGCACTCGCAACGCGCTGTCTGGATTCACAAGCAGGCTGCGATCAGTCTTCCGAAACTCTGCACCAGGACACGGGAAAGTAAATGTTACATCGTTACAAAAGCTGTTACAGCAAAACAAGAAGAAGAAGAGATTAACTGAACTTCAAAGGTGTTCAACAGCTCACTGTAGTGACTTTATATACTGCTGGGAGGTTCATCTATAATAATATTCATCTAGAAGTTCATTATCTTATAAATCTGAATCTGCAAAGTAACTAAAGCTGGCAGATAACTAGTGGAGTATATTATTTCTATACAAACCACTGCTTTCAATTCAACTAACTAACTAAACAGCCTTTTCTTATTTGATTCTGTGACTCTTTATGCTCTGGTCTTGTGAGTTTGGACTCTGTACATTTGTATTTAGCAACATTGTTTTGTCCAAAGAGCCATTTCTTACAATTGCAGAATGAACTGGAGATTCTGCTCCAAATACGTCCGTTAGGTTCTGACTAGTGATCTCATTTTAACATAGAAAACAACTTTGTTAACAGTTATAAATATCAGTGTCCCATCTCTTACCAGCCGTCTTGTTGTTCTTGAGGCCGAAGGTCACCTTCTTGGACAGTGATTTGGGACTTTGACTCTTCTGTGAAATACAAACAGAGAGAAGAAGTCACACACGGTTACATAATAATGGTTTTCATTTATTCTAGATAGAGATGAAAGGAGAGTAAATCTGATCAGCTTTTGGGTAGAACATCTGCTGTGGACTTTTCTTTAATCACATCATCGTACCTTCTTAGTTCTCTGTAGATTCTACACTTGCTCCAATGAACAGGCCGGTGAACTAAAGACTCAGCTGATAACATACTCAGGTTTGGATAAAGCTCTGGACCGAGGAGCAGATTTACATTCCAATACCTCGAAAATGTGCCGAGGAAAACCTGCTGACAGCATCATCTGATATGGTACATGGACTGTACTTGTACTTCTCTAGTCTTCTGACCACTCAAAGCTCTTTAACACTACAGGTCATCATTCACCCATCCCATCAGAACTATCCAACCATACAGACACCTAAGGCCCAGTATTCTGTCTCCCCAAGGACACATGGACTGATCTGACAAGTCCTCTACCACTGAGCCAGACACTAGCTCACCGCACAAAACACATGAAGGAATAACACCCAGAGCGGATGTTGACACGGTCTTCCTCCGTCTGCCATCATGCTCAACACATGTATCTACCAAAACACTATCGACGTCACAGAAACCTTTATAGTGGGTGAGAGCTGTGTGTGTGTGTGTGTGTGTCCATCCTCACACAGCTGGGCAAACAGTCTCTTGTTCCATCCACACCAACACGTTTCTGTTTAGAGCCAGAGTTTAGAACTAAAACGATCTCCGTCCACACACACAGCTTCAGCACCGCTTTCTGCATGAATTCTGTCCATTCAAACACGCCTGAACACCAATATCACGTGTTACAACACGTAGTGCAATTATAATAAATCTAATTTTAACAACCACTGCTCCAAAGCAATGGAAACACAATACTGTGTGTGTGTGTGTGTGCGCACAGAGTGGCTCAGCAGCATTATTGCCTTTATAGTGTTTTTGAATGACTTAGTTTATCCTAATTAACAAAGCTACAGGACACCTCATTGACCCCCTGGTGGCCGGCCATAAGCCCCGCCCCCTGAGTACGTTTCTGGTTTAACTAGTTGTTCAAGGCTGACAGAGGAGTTGTGATGTCACGATTGACAGCTGCTCTGAGAGAAGTAGCTGAATGCTAGTGCAGCAGCTAGGTGGCTCACGCTAACGCGCTGTGGCCGGGCTCGGGCGGTTGACCTAAATACCACGATCCACGGGCAGCGTCTGTCCCAGATGACCAGAGGGCCACTAGGGTTACGTTGGCGTCCCTTCTGTAGCGTGGGAGGAAGTGGAGACGTGTCGTCCGGTCTACGGACGTTACCGTTGCTTAGCTCCATCTGTGACCTCAGTATCAATGACACAATACTGGAACTTCTGACTTTCAGTTTGAGTACCTTGAAAAATATCAATATTTGATGCCACAAGGAAACTTTGACACAACATTGAGGGCATGAGGTCTGCATCTGCCATCTTTAATGAGCGAACACCATAAAACCTGCAGATGATTAACTTTCACACGACCGACAGGTTTGTTAAAGCATTTCTTTGGTGCTCAGTTCTGACTGTTCTTTACGTTCACCTTCTTGCTGGACAGCGGGGTGCTGGGGCTCCTCTTGGTTCTGCAGAAGAGCGGTGTTGGGACTGTGGCGTTGCTCTGAAAGGTGACGAAGTCAGACGCCGAGCCGGAGGAAGTCTTTGCCTTCTTTTGGGACTTTTTAGTGCGAAGAGGAGTGGAGGACTCTCCAACGTCCTGAAAGGGAAAATTAATTTACAGGTGAGTTATGTCTCAATGTTATCAGATAGCCTGAACCCTTTAACCTTATTAAACACTCACACTGTCTGGTTTGGACTTCTGGGTCACGGTATCTTCTTCTGGAGCCCCGTTGATCTCTGCAGCCTCCAGCTCATCGGCCTCGTACTCAAAGACCACGGGGATCTTCCTCTTCTTCTTCCTCGGTTTCCCGGCGGAAGAGACCACTTCAGTTTCACCCGATGTGAGCTCTGCGTCAACGATGCAAACCACCTGCAGCTGGCTTTTATCCGTTACGTCCACTTGGGCTGCTGCCAGCTTCTTTCTCTTAGCTGGTGCTGTCTTGGTGATCTTAAACGGCAGCTTCTCAGCATCCACAGCCGCTGCTTCCTCTTCCTCTGAAGTCTGACACTCTTTCAGGTTCTTCTTCTTCAGTTGGATTTCAGTGTTTCCATCAAGTGATGCAGCCTCTTGCTTGCCTTTCTTCTTCTTCTTTGTAAGTGGCGCTGTGGTGGCATCTTGTGACGCTTCCTCGACAACTGATCTGACTTCAGCGTTTGTGTGTTTTCCCTCTTCCTCAACCTTTGGTCCTTTATCAGCCTTGAGCTTCTTTTTCTTCCTCTTCTTATCACATGGGGTGATGGAATCAGTTGGCTTCTCAAGTCCAGCGGTTGGGTCACCTCCCTCTGACTCCTCATAAGGTGTGCTCACACCACTCACCTGCACCTCCTTGAGGTTCTTCTGAGCTGTTGGGCCCTTCTTCTTCTGCTGCTGCTTGGCAGGTGTTGGACAATCACTTTCAGATGTGGTTGCAGTGTTTTTTTCTGCCGACTCCTCAAAAATTACTGGAATGATCTCTGCTTCTGCATTGACCTGCAGTTTGGTCACAATCTCCTCCGTCTGTACCTTCACCTTCAGGCCCTTCTTCTTCTTCTTCCCTGAGACTGCTTCATTTGGCTCTGTTCCAACAGGAGCCTGCTGCTCCTCTGCTGCCTCCGTCACCTCAGAAGTCTGCCTCGTTCTGGTCTCTACAGATTGGTGCATGTTGTCACTGGTGCAGTCAGTGGCTTGGCTGCTTTCTTCAGTGACAGGAACTGGAGGCTGTTCCTTTACTTCAGAGAGGAGCAGAGCTTCTGACTGGCTCTCTGGAGTCTTTGCCTCCGTCACTTTTACAGATGTGAGGGAGCTGTGCGTCTGTGCTTCCTTTTCCAAATCTCCTTTCTGTGAACACTCCAGACCTCCTCCAGTCTCTCTAGTCGTACTTTGAGCCACAGTCTGTTCCTGTCCAGATCCGTCTACACCTCCATCCTGCAGGGCTTTCTTCTTCTTCTTCTTGTTCTTCCTCTTTTTCTTTTTCTTTTCATTTGCAGTTAGATCAGCTGGTTCACCGTCATCTTTCACCGAGTCCTTGCTTTGCTTGTCGGGTGTGGAAGCCTCCTTCTTTCCCCCTGAAGGAGCAGAGACACAGATCAAATATGTGTCATTACATGAAGAGCTTTGCAAGGAGACTAAATGTAGTTCTCCAGTTATGATAAACAGACTCGGGACAAGATGTAGGACATTTAACAGTCACAGGCAGCGCTATGTTCAGGTATGGTTGTCATTTAACCTGTGGTGATAATTAGATTTGGTCAGTTTAATGAGGCAAGCATCCCTCCTGAAGTGATGAGTGACCCGGTAGTAGTGATGTGTGCTTCCGTGTCGAGGCTTCGAAGCGCGTGTCGAGTAATCCAGGGAGATTTTAGTGAAGCGCGTATGGAGGCTTGTGTTGATGACGTATGTGGTGACGTTCGTCCATACCACGTGACTGATTCAGGGAATGGTTCACGGGTTTGGCGTGCGATTGGAAATATAAGAGGCAGCGAAACGCAACAGATCCCTCCTCATATCTTGTGGACTTGGGACTTTATTGCACGTTTGTTTGCAAACTATTCGAGCATCACAATCATTCATTCATTCAATTCAAAGCGTCAAACACCAAAGCCATGGTGTCATTATAATCACTCTGCCTGTTTTACATGTATTGTCCACTTGATGGCGCAGTAGAGCAGATGAAGCTTCGGCCCATGAGTGAACCAGTTGGATGGAAAGCTTCATGAAGCTTCATCTCGCCATCACTACCCGGTGGTGTCTCCTCAGAATCAAGAGCCCGACATTAAATGGCATGAAATGACCGCTGAGACATAAGACACATGCAGGCCCATCTTATTCAATGCTGCAACTGAAGCAAACCACCTGTTCGTTCTGAATGTCCGAATGCTCCGAGGGTCTCTAGTTTGTGCTCGTTGGGTTTCATCAGGCTGTGTTTATCCTCGAGGTCACAACAGGTTTCATCTCTTCTTTAAATGGTCTCACTGTGTGAACTAACAGCATCACAAATGAATATCATTGAGCTCATTGGATCCTCAAGATTTATGCAACGTCAACACTGTTCACATTCAAATACAACACAAAACAACACCTGCATACTGCAGACAGAAAACTGCTTTGAAAGAACGAGATGTTAAATGAACAGTGAAAACTCATCATAGCTTAATTTAACATCAGTATTCATAATTACACTTCATGTTTACTTCTCCTGATCTTTACCTCCTATAACAAGGTCCATAGGGGCATCTCAATAAATACACGTTATATTTATACTGATGATGATTATTATTATTATTATATGATATATATATTATTATACTGAATATTATTATATGATATATATATATTATTATATTATACTGAATTACCTGTGAGGGTGACAACAATAAGAAAGTTTGTCAAAGTGTTATTTACTGCTTTTTTTCATGTTGGAATAAATGTTAACTATTTAACTGTAAAGTAGTAATACGTGTTTGATATCTTAATGTTTCTGCATTAAATCATTCTGGGATGTTTGCTGACATTGATTGGATGTGGCACAGCCCTACAGAGAACATGTTCCACTGCTCGTTTGATTCACTGCCCTCGTCGGTTATCAGAGATCCATAAATTCAACAGCAGATTTAAAATGTTGCAGAGGCAGGAGGTGAATGTGCTAACATGGGATACCTTTCATTTTCTTGGCTCCTGGCACCCTCTCATCGTTCTCCATGCGACCTCTCTTGATCCTCTTCCTGCTGCCAAACATGTCGTCATCCTCATCTGTGGAGACCTCCTCTGGATACTCATCCTGAGGGAAGATGCCTGAGAGGAGACAGGACGAGGTCAACAATCAAGAACAATTCAGTTTTCATAAATATTAAAGCGAGTGTGATCATCAACTCTTACCTTCATTCAGATCACGCAGTCTGCCATTCAACACACCAGGGTGAGAGAAGAAGAAGGAAACATTGATGAGTTCAGATTGAGGCAGAGATCATTCATGGTTGATCAGTGGATCATCCTGGTTACACAGCGCTGTCTGGCACGAGTAACAACATCAGCAGGAAACACTTTCGCCATTTGGTAGAGCTAACAGACATGTCTATGGCTCTACCTGGTGGACATTATAATCTGTGTCTTCTGAGTAACCTGTCCACTAACTCTCCTGTAACCGAGTCCATTTAGGTGACATTGTTCAGTCTGGTCACCTAACCGGTTGACTCTGGTAGCCAGATAAAGGTTGGCAGGGAGCCACTCACAGCAGCTCAGATGGTCAGCCCTTCCTTGGCTGAGTGCATTGCAGCAGTGTTGCCTAAAGATGAGATCGGTACTACTGGGAGGATGGGATGCTCATGTGGGCTCCTTCAGCTGATAACCAGAACCTATTACAGCACACTGAAGCATTCCATCTGGCCTGGTTGGAGAAGTGATATTTCTAAACATGGCCACTCTTGCCATGCACAACAGTTGGTTGGAAACCAAACCAAGCGATGCCTCAAGCTCCGCTTCATGCCATACCTGGAATGGGGGAGCCATTTGAGAGACTCATCAACTGTGTAGGTCCGTTGCCCAAGTTAGAATCTGGTTACCAGTATCTCCTGACGTTGTGTGCGCAGCCACTGGATACCCTGAGGTAATTCTACCACCTTCTGTCAAAGCTAACATGGTAGTGAAGGGATTGGTGAAACTCTGTACCACCTTCGGTTCGCCATTTCATTCAACCAGACCATGGTGCTAACGTTATGTCCCAAGTGTTTGCTGTAAAGCATCAGATCTCTGGTGCCTATAGCCAGAGCCAGGGGTGCTAAAGCACTTCCACCAATCCCTCGAGTCTGTGGTACTGATGAGCTGTCGGCCTAGAACGCTCACTTTGACAAGAATGTTGTGGAACAAAGTTTTCAATCTGGAGCCTCTGTGCTGGCTCTCCTTCCCATCTCTGGTTTAGAACTGCAATCGGAGTTTGCAGTTCCTTATGTGGTGAAGTGTAGTGTCACAGCATCTACTCACACTCTGGTGATCTTGTAGAGTCTCTGTCTGTTCCTGCTGGGTGTGCTGCTCCGACTGGCTAACTCAAACAGCTTGTCTGCCAGGGCGGCATAGTTGAACTGAAAAACATAAATACTCAGAAATCAAAACCAATTCATCACCATTTTAAACGTCCAGCATCTAAGTCACACTCATGAATATTTGTTCAAATTATTTCTTCTTGAACAGAAAAAGCTTGCATGATAAACTTTGACTGATCCACAAAACAGAAAGTCAGATCCTGGGAATGAATGACTTCCAATAATCAACCCTTTCAGGCAATTCCCCTTAATCTCTTTGCACATTTAATAAATAGAAGACTTTGCATTTCTACAAGACATTTTCAAAACCATACCAGTTTTCACATTGGTTTTCTTCCCTCAGCTAATGTGAACAAGCTGAAAACTGCTGTTTGCATCCTTCACACGGGGTTTCTGCCGTTCAAGTTTAGACTTTTTTTTAATTGATTTTCCATTAAACCCGCCGTACATTTGTTTGCAGCATATATTAGAAATGTATACAAGCACGGGACAGCGGCATCATTCAAATGATTACAGCTGTTAAAGGTACCTTCCCAAACTCCCTGCACCCAACCTCTAGTAAAGTTAGGATGCCCTGTTCCTCCCTGTTCCTCCCAGAAGAGGAAGCTACGACTGCAGAAGCTTTGTCTTTACAGGAGCGAGTTTCAGGGGCAAGATTTAAATTAGGCACATATAGGACTGGGGGGGGGGGGGGGGTTTCTCTTTGAAACATTTAGTATTGATACTAAAATGTGCCAAGTTTGGGACAGGACCAGAACTTATGCAAGTGATCTGCTGGTTGACGCTCACTGAGAGGGCATGGAAGGTCTACGTTGTACCACTCTTGCCTCGGCCAAAACAATCTGGAGTTGTGTCAAGCTCTGCCTAGCACCAGGGGAAGAGGTATGCATCAAGTCAAGCACAGCTCTCCATGGATCCTCGAGCAATTCCTCACCAATGTGGCTCTCCCAAAGTCTCCTCACGTCTTGCAGTGAAGGATGATGTCACACACATTGTTAAAGAGAACGGAAATTACACCTTTGCAGATATATATCAAGAGGAACTGGAAAGGCAGCAATGCTTTTCTGGACAAAATGTCTATTCTGGATACATCGAAAACACTGACTATAGTTAATCGAAAAAACTCAGAGTTGTGTAAACAAATCCAACTTGCCGTCCACTGATAGATATGGGATGAATTTAATGCCCTTTGAGGACCAAGATCATAAAGGAGAAACAGGATGGGGACGGTTACGTCAGGAGTTTTTGGTAACACAAACTTCTTATCATATACAGCAATACGTCAGTCTTGTAATACCACCGTTCCTATGGTCTAACAGACAGCTGACCCAGGAGGAGCTGCAGACTGCTCGCCTTAGGATTCATGTTGAAGAATAAAAGCAGAGCACTGTTTTTGATATGGGGTCCATAAACCAAGTGAGGAAGGTGCGTGCCATCCTCACAACTTCTCAACGACCATTGTTCTGAAACTAAACTTAAACAAAGCTACCGTGCCTTCCCTGCTTTATGGTCTGTTTGACTCTAAAAGGACCATAGTTTACTAAATGAACATCATGCTGTATTGAAGAAGACTTGAAACTGGAGATTGAGACCATAAACTCATGTTTACAATGTTTACTGAGGTAATAAATCAAGAGAGAAGTAGAGTCATTTTCTCATAGACTTCTATACAACCAGAGGAGTCGCCCCCTGGTGGTCACTAGAGAGAATGCAGCCTTAAGACACTTGCATTGGCGTCACTCGGCAGAGCCGGAGGTTGCCGCCTGGCTATAACATGCAGCACCATCGAGTGATGCAGGGATGACATACAGACAGAAGTGAGCACGTAGTCTCCTTTAGCCACCGTCTGTTTAAGACACGTACAATACAATCTTTAGAATTCACAAGTTTGGTAAATACCTAAGTATTTTATGTTGTGGAACAAAATGCTAAAATCTCTCAAGCTTGTTTTAACACAGATCTTAATTCAGGCATCCAACTTGAAACCCATTGACTTTGAGTGGAACTAAAATGCTGAGTCATTGCTGGCTTCAGGACTCATCAGTGAGGTAGTTTGACTTACATGAAGAGCATAAAACAAGTGGCATGCATCAAAGATAAAACAGTGAAATGTGTGACCAACACATAAATCCCAAAAGAACAACATTGAATAGAAATAGAGAAAAAGTCCTCACCTGTAGGACTTGTCCAACGTCTTCATCACATGACCCCTCTGTGTCCGAGTCTACCCCGTGAAGAAGCTCAGCATCATCACTATCATCACTATCATCTTCATTTGGTATATTGCCTGAAATAAAAACAGCACAATTTACCTCATTAAAAACAGCACCTGCTACTATATCCAGTGACACACACTGTTTACCGTCTCTGTCAATAGCAATGAGAACATTGCATGGATGAACAACTAAATATGACGCATTGTATCAGTATATTAGTCTACAGTCAGACTCTCCACCGCGGCGTGTCAGCACTGAGGCTCCCCTCATCACCGCTCTGCTGTGGGGGAAACGTGCTGTGGCTTGTTTGTATGGTCTGCACAGGATGCAGGAACAAGATAGACTGCGGGGCCGGCAGCCATTGAAGCACATTTATGCCCCTCTGACAAAGTCCACAAATCTGTGGACTACATTTGATACCACTACGCCGGCATGGCATTAACCTCTCGTTTGTTGAGCCTAATGAGTCGCCCAGCTGCACCGATAACCCGATCCACACACAGGTTAAATCCACAGTTTATCACAGTGCAGTGTCTGTGCAGAACAGACCCCAGTAAGTCTGCACCACATCATTTAGATTAGCTGAGAGGTTGTCAGCAGCGTGTCGGTCTGGGTTTAAACCAGTGTATTACAAACTCAGTGTAATGTTAGCACGTGTCAAGTTGAGAGAGCGTGTGTACAGTCTATTAGTCAGTGAATAAATGCTACAACTCAAAGACCCTTGAAGACACCCAGGCCAAGTTCCTGTTGCTGCTGTTGTCAGCCAGCTGATGATTAAAGTGATGGTGATTAGCCCCCAAGTTAACAGCAGCTCCGGCCCACCACCAGCACCCCCTTTACAAACATGTCCACTTTAAGCTAATCCTGTGCACTTCGGGGCAAAAAACATGCAGTCTGTATTTTATGCGTTTCTTTGGGAAGGTACCGTTGATCTGCTTCCATGTCCGCTTCTTGGCGACCGGTTTGCTGATCTTCTCATTTAGTTCCTCGTTGTCGTCGTTCTCCTCAGAAGCTTGTCCCGAGTCGGAGTCTGAGTGCTCAGCTGCTTTCAGCTCCTTCATCAAATCTTCGATAGCGAAAGGGGCCTGGTCAATGATGGTGCTGAGGATGCTGTTGCAGATGGCACTGAAAAGAGACCGACTGGCGACACAGACAGGAAAAGAAGAGGATGGAAGTGGTTAGCACCAGATCTAACATAAAAAAAAAAAACAAGCTGCGTTAGTCAACTTGGACCTTTGAAGTACAGAAGAAATGATTTATATTACATAAACATAAACAACCGTTCAATAGTTTGGAATCTCCTGCCACTGAAGCTTTGATGTTCCAGTCAGATGTCAGAGAGGAGTACTCTGTATTCAGCTTGTGCTTACTGGTGATACGATCGTATATGGGCGACTGGTTTTACATTACAATTCAGAAATCACACCGTAGGCTCAGCTACAGGAGCAACGTTGGGGTTAAGTGTCTTGCTCAAGGACACATCGACGTGCGACTAGCGGAGCCGGGGATCGAACCGCCGATCCTCCGACTGGAGGACGGCCCTGCCCTCCACAGTCGTCCAACACCTTTATTAAGGCGGAGGTAAATAACTTACCATCAGAACTAAGATGTTAAGAGAATAGAACATGCGCCCTGCTGTGCATTAAGAGACGTAGTGTACGTGTGTCTATGGTTCTTTTCTACTATGGCCGATCAGAAACTGCAAAGCCACTTTGAAATTTGACAGGCGCCGCACACTATCCACAAGAACTCCAGCTGCACCATCATCACATACAGAAAACAACATGAAAGACTATCTCCAATGAAATAAAGACTTGGGATACAGACTCCTAACATCCTGTTCTGCAGGGCAGTGGCATTGTCTATTTTTAACTGCTCGGTAACTTCTGTTATTACATTGCACAAGTGCAAGAGAGCATGAGAATAACTGCAGCAGAAGAGGTGAGCCGGTGTGGACTTACTCCTTGGTTTTGGCTGCCGTTTTGCAGAATGGCTCGATGAATATCAAGTTCTGATCAGCAGTGAGCTGTGAAAAGAAAAGAAACGAGGATCATTGTGGCATTATTGCATTTCCTCATAACAAGGAGCTGGAATCAAACTAAACGTACTGTAAGAGTGGAAGTCTCACAACAACTAGAGAGGCAGCATCAGTGGCTAAGAACAGCATCCACAGCCATGCTGGAGGCTCTGAGGCTGGACGCAGGCAGCTTGAATCTACTGTACATATACAGCAGAGGTCATGATGCAATAAAGGATGTCAGCATCACAATGCAACCACTCTCATCTTGTTAAGGATGTAAACAACGTTCATCAGACCACTCAGACCTGGAAACCCTCCAGGGTAACAACACAGCAAACAGCTGTATTCATAACATGGATCTGGTATCACGCTCTAAGGTTCTCAAAAGGCACATGGTAAAAACAGAGAGTCAAAGCATTAGATAAACAAATGAATGAACAGTAAAAAGACACTACATAACTCAACTAGATGATTTTTGAAAATGGTGAGTGAGGAGAATGTCTGAGGTGTTGGGGGAGGGAGCTCCAGAGGGAGGGGCAGCGATGGAGAAGGCCCTGTCCCCCCAGGTCCGATGCTTGGACAGAGTAGGGGGGGTAAGGAGGTTGGCATCGGCGGATCTGAGGTTGCGAGCGTGTCGATGCAGGAGGTCAGAAAGGTATGAAGGGGTTTAGGGTAGTGGAGGGCTTTGTATGTGATGAGGAGAGTCTTGAACTGGATTCTTTGCTGTATGGGAGCCAGTGGAGGTTCTGAAGGACTGGGGTGATTAAGATTAAAGATGAATCGATCCCTCATTAGTCCCGCAGTGGGGAAGTTTGTTCTGTGCATTTGACCCGTCCCTAGTCTTCAGGGAGCAGTAGGCTGCCCCTGAGGAGCAGCGAGAGGTTCAGTGTCTCTGGTGGAGTGGGAGAGCAGACGGGCAGCTGAGTTCTGGATGCTTTGTAGTCCGTTGATGGTTCTGGGGGATGTGCCGTACGTATATTGCAGTAGTTAAGTCTCGAGGTGTGGAGGACATGGATAAGTGTTCCAGAAGATTTAAGAAGCAACCACGCATATTGTTATTTCATGAACTCATCTGATAGGATGTTATATTTACTTCTCTACACTGTTCTTCACGTTATTTCAAACATTCACTTGGAGGCATAAAGTTGTCCATTTGCCATTGCAGTGCTCTTTGAATGGATCTAATTACTCGTGTATAGAGATCTACTAGGAGTTGCTAAGCACATGATTTTTTCAAAACATTAAAGTTACTACAAGGAACTTTCATTTGAAGTTGAATTGGTCCCTGTGGACTAAAGTGGTAGTGTCTCTGAGCACCAGAGTCCCTTTAGAAAACCTCTCATTCTACTGCAGCAGGTCTGACAGTCGGCCTCCTCCTCCCTCCGGAGCTCCGACTGCAGGTCCAAGGCTGCAGTGAAGCCAGATCTGGGTCTGTCACGGTGGACCGGTCTCTGCTGTAGCTGGATTCTGAGCTGAAGGAGTTTCTGGTGAACCTGCATGATGTCATCGGATTCCACCAGAATCCGATCCGGTGGCTCCGATGACAGATATTAAGAACAAACATGTAGAAATAGCCCATCTTCTTGTGATGTTTACTTCTGTAGATCATGTGAGGCATTAGTAGAACGGGCGGAGAGAGCTTTTTACTTCCAGGAACTCAAATGTGTGCCCGTGTTGTGATTTGGCAGCTCAGCTTGTTCTGTCAGAAGCGCTGTGAGTAGGGGAAGGCCGTAGCGGTGTAGAATGTCAGACTGTAATGTGTGCTTTGGTTTGACTGTGTTGCGTGTGTACATGCTGCTCGGTATCAGTGGAACATGCATTTGTGAGAACCCAAAATGACACATACATGGTTGTACGCATTTGTAAATAGTACTTTGTGTTTGTAGAACATCAGCTCTCAATGACACACTTAAACCCCAACAGACAGCGGCGGTGCTGTACCTCTGCTGAACCCACAGCTGCCAGCTCGGTCATGTAAAGGTCCAGGATGTGGAACTGCAACCCGCTGGGCGCCCCGCTGCCGCTCTGCAGGACGTGTGCCGTCAGCAGCTCCAGAAACCTGGTAATCGCACTGAGGAGGTGTGGTACAGAGTTATTGACTCCTGAAGGAGACGACGTGAAGGTGACTCGAAGGTTTTGGAGACTAAGTTTGAGTACATTACCTGCTCTCCCAGTTTGTCCTCTTCAGCATCTCAAAGGTTTGTCTGAACATGAAGCGAACCAGCTGTTAACAAAAGAGAAGAGAAAAGAGTCATTTGGATTATTGAGACGTAAAACATCCAAAATCTCTCAATTATCATAACTTAAAGATTACACAGCTGGCGTCTTTATGGAACTGCGTTGAAGTGCAGCCGTGCCCGGTTAGTTCTGAGGACGTGTACTCTGCTCCTCTTGTAATGCGCGTGTTGATCTTTACTGGTTACTTATTATCAGGTGTTGATACCAGCAGGATATGAGCCTGGCTGCTGGTGGTCGATCACTCAACACACGTGAGCCGCGGATTAACTGCACCTTTTCTTCCAGCTTAATCACAGTGTAAAATACAGTTTTACTGCCGCTCGTATGTTTTCAGGTAATACGTCTTTAAATATCTTTGCAGAGCGTCAGTGAACAGATATAAAGTAGTAGTGGAGCAGGTTAAAAGCATTTGATGGTGAAAGTCACGGCGAGCAGAGGAGCTTCAGAAGCCCCCCGTTCAACGAGAAAGACACACGACAACGGCAAAACATGGGGCATGTCCACACATATGAAGCGCCACCAGCCTGGTCTGTCAGCGACGGGGGCCACGCCACATCAACAACAAGGTATCATCGGGGCATTTAGAAAGCGTCAGAATCAGACCGGGCTAAAGCTATTACAACATCTATTGGGGTCTTTATTGCTGCAGACACGAGGCCACACTCCGGTGTGGAAAACAAAGGATTTCAAAATCTGGTTGAAAAGGTTAAAGTGCTTGAGCCACGCTATGAAATCCCCTCACGCACCACTTCAGTATGAAGATCATTCCTCTATGAAGAGGAAAATACTGACCGCTCACTTCATCACGGAGGAGGTGGAGATTTAAAGTCTGGTGCTGTAGACACGCCCCCTCTGTGAGTCACACAGACACGCCCCCTCTGTGAGAGTCACAGCTACCTTTTCCCCAGATATTCCCCAACTATTCTCATCTTCTTGAAATTAGTTTTTAATCTGGGTTCTGGGTTTTCCAATATGGAGTCTCAGATAGAGACCAGACATGGGAACATGTGAACAGCTCTTGGCAGGACGTGAAATCCACATTGAGCTCATATGAGGAGGAATTGATTTGACAGGTCCGGCTTGTTATCTGCAAAGCGGTGGATACCGGATCAAGTTCTGATGATGCCAACACCAAGTATGACTGTTCTAGTGTCCCGTGAGGGCGACAGTGAGCCTGCATGCACAACACCAAGAAAAATGAAACAGCTAAATGGAATTCAGCCATTAATCATTCTTACACCTGAAACATCAATATGTGTGCTGTGTAGAAGGCCTGTAGCAATAACCAATGCAAAGCGAACTATAGAACTTAATATGATTCCGACTAAGGAACGGTATCGTGAGGAATTCATACTTATTGTTAGAATTGTAATGCTTCAATTAAGTACTCATATCTGTCCTAGCAAGTACTCAATTGTAAGTACTTGTTTTGAAATAAAATAGTGTCATCGGTGCAACTCTACCAAGTTCTGATAACAGTGATTAATAATCAGCTTTATGGCTCACTGATCGACGAGTTCTAAACCAGCATTCTCTCCACACTAACCTGGAAGAACTTATCCATGCGCAGCCTGTCGATACCAGTCCACTCTCTCCTGAAGGTCTGCAGGAAGCTCTCCAGGTACAACAGCTCTGCAGGAAACGGCACATCATCATCATCATCATCATCATGAAAGTACAGCACCGGGTTGCATCAGCTATGTTGAAGCTCAGAAGTAGCCTTGTTTGAACGTAATTACTAACTAAAGTGGGAGTTTAAGTGCTCCTAACATTTAAATGTGTGTAACAACATACTACAGGCTAGGCGTAAGACAACGTGCATCTGGCACTATGACTTTGCTACTAAATCATTTCAGCACTCTGTCAACATGCACAATAAAGTGCACAACATGTAAAACAACACGTACTGTATATCCTCTGTGCCACAGTCACAAGCAAACATCTGGTTAGATAACTTCCTCATTAACAAATACTACTTTAATCATTTTACCGGTGTAAATTATCATGATTTCTGTTATAACATAATAATTTCATCTGGCCATTAATAGTGTAACGTTACCGTTATAATACCCTGTGTTCGCACAACCTGTTGATCATAACGCTTTGCTCTACTTCATCTTCCCTTTGGTTGATGTTTGGCGATTAACAATAACTATTTTAGACTAGAACCTCTTCTCTAAACTGCAGCATAAAGAGTGCTTTTCACTGATTGGCCACAGAAAGTAAAAACGTTACTTTGGCAACAATATTTTGGTAAGAGTGGACTTAATGCCAGAGTCACAAAGAAAGATCTTCCTCTCCTTGGTGCAACCAAATATCGACACAGCTCTGGTATCAACCCAACTCGTTGAGCGTGGAACCTACACCCTGACTGAAGAGAGAGCTCGTGTGCAGCTGGTGCAACAGGCTGCAGAGCTTTTCTTATGTGCCTCAAATCGAATCCTACCACATTATGAAATCAGGCGTGGGCAACTTACGTCCGTCAATATCATGGAAGCTGTGGATGAGGGTAGAGATCTGGTTGGACAGCTCCTCCTAAAGAAGAAACGTGAAGACTGCATGAACAGAGACATTGAATCAGGCAGCAGAGGGGCGACTGACTGAACACGGTTATAATCACAGTTTTGGATTTATGACAGACAATTTTAAATATCTCTGATTTGGACTCAGAGTAGGTTTTCATTCTTCATCAAGATGCCGTCACTACAACTCTGAGGTCAGTGTTTCCCATTAATTACCTCGACTGCAGCAGCTCGACAGCTTCATAATGAACCAAAGATATTCTGACCCTTCTGAGGCTGGCTGGACCTCACGGGCACATTCTCTACACGTTTAAAGAGGCTGGCGGCTCAGTCCGTGACCTCTACAGCAACCAGCGGCCCAACCTTTCGTTCCCGGGGACTTAACCCACCCGGGAGGGAGGGCACCACTGTCAATGTAATCTCAGTTGTTTATAGATGTTTTTACAACATAAATAGATATCAGAGAGGGATGTATGACAGATTATAATACATCATTAAAACTACCAATGACAAGATTTGTTTCAATCCATAAAAATACAATCTTTTATTTCCTTATCATTTGAATTTAGTTTTTTTATTTAAAGAAAAAAAACACATAATAAATGATCATTACAAAGTAAAAGGACAACATTTTGAATGATTTTTGGGACAGTCTGGAGACCTTGTAGACCAGCTGCAATAATCAAACAATAACATGGATCATCAATGATCCTCAATTAGTAAATTATATTTGCTCCCTTTTTTTCCTTTTGTGCTGATCCGATCTTTGATCCGAGCCGCGCGTTGTATAATCCGTTGCACCACTAGCTTTAACACTTTAACACTACTTTCATACACTGATGGCAAGGTGCCACCTGCACACCAGGACTCTGACTAACTAACTTAAGTGTATTGCCCACTTTGACATGGACAAGCGGCGCCGGGGATCGAAGCACCGTTCCTCCGATTGGACGACCGTGCTCTACCGCTGAGCCACAGTGGACTAATTGTGTGCCTGAAAAGGGATGAAATGCACCGTGTGTATTCACAGCAGCTCCCATTCCCATGATACGAGTGTGCAAGCCATGCACACAGACAGTAGCACAGCATACCTGGAGCAGTGGTTTGTCCTGCATCCACAGACAGTAGAACAGACCCTTCCACAGCTTGAGCAGCTCATCACCTGTGAATCCACCTACACAAGAGGACACAAGACTGTGTGAGACATGTCCCGAGTCCAGGACTACACTGCATACAAATACAGCAGCGGCCATTTTTTAAAGACATTTTATGGACTAGACAACTACAACGTATTTTGACAGTGGACAAAATCTTCCGTTACAGATCTGCAGAACTTTTTATGTAACCATAAAATAATATTATTTTGCAACAAATACTGTAACAAGGTTACTGTTCTGGTTATTGTGGCGACAATGCAAATTACGCTCAACTGTTACATTAGCTAGTTAACTTAACTAGTTACACACAAACTGCCTTTCACCTCACAGCTACACGTGTTCACCAAGTGTTGCTACCAACACCACACGTGCATCAGACTGGGACCAATTCCCTTTCAACCAGTTATGGTTTGAACCAACCAGTCGCTGTTAACAATACATGTTTCGTTAACGTGCTACCCAATTCAAGTTATTACTAGCGTTTGAGCTGATGCTAGCCAGCTGTGACAGAGCTAACTAGCTGCGTAGCGCGGACAGTCTACGTTACCTGTCGCGATGTGGGACCTGACATTAATGTATTTCCTCAGCTTCTTCACAGCCTTGGTCCGGATGGGCTTCTCGTTGGAAGCTAGTCTCTGAGCGAGCTGGACCTCTGGCTCTTGAATCGACGCCATGTTCACACCGATTCACGTGGGGACTCTTCACTCGCGCCCTCTTCGTCCCACGTTTCCACGATACGGCGCGGCCTGATGACGTCCCAGGGACAGCATCTTCTTCTTCTTCTTCTTCTTCTTCTTCTTCTTCTTTTTCAGTTCGATGGCTGGTGGCAACCAGCGTTAAGGTGCATTACCACCACCTACCATGTTGGCGTGTGTACCAGAGTTATGTTTTACAAAGAAACAAAAACACACTGAGGACACGCTACATTCTCTTGACCAGCCCAAATGCCAAACACAAATTAATGAAACCATTCTTTTAAATTAAATGTTCAAAATATGTATTAAATACACGCTTAAAATGTTACAAATAAATAAACAAATAGATGCACTTTTTTTTATGTCGAAAACAGTAGGCCTACAAATATTCCTGCACTAGGCACAGTAGCTGCAATAAAAAAACACCTAGACCTCGTCACCCTTTATATGATGTACTGAGCATGGCCCTGTTCAAGATGAATACATGTACTCTTCCACATGCCACGTTTAGTTCATCAATTTCTGTAAGTTGATGGGGCTTTACAAGCTAAGATACCTCTCCTTGCCGTGGCTGTTAATACTTGACATGCTATCATAGCTATAGCCTACATGCATACATACAGTGCATGAGCTCAATTTATGGCAGCTCCACAAGGATAGGCACACCCCCAATAATTATACATGTACATGATCAGTGTGCAGAGACGGAAAACCAGCCTCATTAGAAGGTTTTGACTAAGATCATATGTAGCCTAAATCTATTAGGAAAAAAAGGAAAAGTGATGAAAAACTGCAGAATATTTGACTATTAAACTGCAAACACAGTCCTGCAAAGAAGTGATCGCTGTTTGTATAGACATCCCTTAGCTGATGCTCTGACCTCAGTAGAGTATAGTGACTTCAGATGTACCCATGTCAGTCTTTCCAAGGTTCTTCAGTATGTCCAATATCAATAAAACAGCATGAAGAGCAAAATTGTGAAAACTTACATTTGTAGACTATGTGATATTATCTCCACCAACAGACAGGGCTACCATGCAAGGTGCCACCTGCCCATCAGGACTAACTAATATTCATACAACAAAGGCACAGCCTGTGGGAGCAATTTGTGGTTAAGTGTCTTGCCGGAGCCGGGGATCAAGCCACCAATCCTCTGATTGAAGTTGCACTGAGGCACAGATCCAATTGTCTGCGTATTGGAGCTTTTATAACATAAGTATCTGGGGGTATGTAACATTTTTTAATCATTCAGGCCTATTGTTAGAAACTTAAGTTTACACTTGCATTAGTATTACTTGGTACGCAGTAATGATCTGTACAAGAAGACTGTAACCAACTAAGTTGTGTGGTACAAAACTAGTACAAAGCCATTAAATTACATAATGAATATAGTAGTATGATAATAGTATGATAGTAGTATGATAGTAGTATACCAGTAGAGTGATAGTAGTATGATAGTAGTATGATAGTAGTGTGACAGTAGTATGATAGTAGAGTGATAGTAGTATGATAGTAGTATGATAGTAGTGTGATAGTAGTATGATAGTACTGTGATAGTAGTATGATAGTAGTGTGATAGTAGTGTGATAGTAGTATGATAGTAGTGTGA
>NW_022280080.1:443067-455725 GCF_004355925.1 Anarrhichthys ocellatus | reverse complement strand
GTGTGATAGTAGTGTGATAGTAGTATGATAGTAGTGTGATAGTAGTGATAGCAGTATGATAGTAGTGTGATAGTAGTATGATAGTAGTGTGATAGTAGTATGATAGTAGTATACCAGTAGTATGATAATAGTATGATGTTTGACTGTGGCCCACAGTGAGAGGCTCTGGTCAAAGATCAAACAACCATCTGAGGCAGCAGGAGCCGGGAGTGACGTCAGAGCAGCAGAGAGGAGCGTGCGCCGCGAGCAGCCCAGCTGTGTGTGTGTTTGTGTGTGAGTGGCTTTGAGGTGACAGTGGGCTAGCTTTCACACAACAAGGAAGTGGAGGACATGTCGCTCAACTGAAGGCACAAACAAAGACGAAACCGTCGACTTTCCCTTGGAGGTAAGCTCAGCAGCAGGAATGGAGTGTTTGTGGCTCATTGTGATCGGGTAACGTCACGAGACGGACCGAAGGTCGGCGGTTGAACGTTAGATCTAGCCGCGATGTGACCCGCTAGCTGCCGTATTGTTTCACGCATGAGGGGAAAGGTATTGTAGCTTCCTCTGCTGATCGCCCGCGTCTCTGTCGATACATTGTTGAAGACTGGAGGTTCTGGAGGTGTTTGTTTTACTTGTTTCATGTTCGCCATTTGTTATACACGAGGATTATGAGAGAACACAGCCTTCGTCCCTACACTAGCGGCGGTCGCTGTTCCCGTCTGACGGTCCGGGTGCTCCTCTCAGCCGCAGCAAACATCGTGTGGTGTGCCGGCGGACTGGAGACCAGGCGTGATTTGCTGCGTTCATGTAAGAGCAACGGGGGCATAGACGAGGCCGTGTGACTCACATGCAATGCAGTTATTTATCCAACCGCCTTGTCAAATTTGGCAAGGGAAGGTCTATGAAAACTGCACTTCCAACAGGAACTGCTGTTCCTGCGGTGTGTTTGTATAGGTGTGTATGTTAGATAGTCCTGATGAGCAGGCGGCACCTTGCATGGTAGCCCTGCCATCAGTGTGTGAATGGGTGTGCATGAGTGAATGATGACATGTAGTGTCAAAGAGCTTTGAGTGGATGGAACACTAGAAAAGAGAAATACAAGTACAGTCCATGTAACATTACATTTACCGGTTCCTTTTCTTCTTCCCTCTCTCACCCCTCTCCCTCCTCTCTCCCTCTCTTGTCATCTTCTCAGACTCCTGATTTGTGCTGTCCTTCCAGCTCCAGTGCTCACGGTTTCAACCGTGTATCCTCATGTTGATCGGCAAGCAGCTTCCTCTGAGATGGAGATGAGCCACGGCGGTGCCACCGTGTTTGTGTGTACCCCATTAGCCTCCTCAGCCTGAGGCCACACCAGCTGCCCGTCACTGTCATTCTCAATATCCGTGCCCAAACATGGCCACCGTTCCTCCTGGGATCCGCCTGCTGGTGTCCTTCGACAGGGACCAGTGGTGAGTCTGAACCTGGTTGTGTGTGTTTAAGCGGGTGTAGTCTCTTTAAAGTCTTTACGTAGTTAGTCTTTCCTCTGAGTTTGTGTTTCTGTCAATTTGCCATCAATGTGCAGCTAATGTGAAAGTGTGAATTGTTTGCCAGCTGTTTTAGTCGTTGGCAATCAGTTTATTTGAATGTGGATGTGCAGATGTGCTTATTTCATTTTGACTTGTTGAATTTCTCCCCATTCAAGACTATTTCAACAAGATGCCACAGTTAATCAAGATATTATTTATTCAGATATTTCTGTGCAATATGGACATTTCAGTGTATCAGTCAGCACGTACAGACCTTTCTGTCCATGTGGGCCGAGCAGTAATGTCACATCATGCATTCCCATGACGTTTGTCACTGAGGATGGTGCACAGCAGAGTCCTGAGAACAGGAACTACTACATTCTACTGAGGGCTTTCAAAACATTAGTTGGCATCGTAGTGTTGGGCGGACGTGGGGTTGGTCACGCTTTGACGTCAACTGCAAGAAGTCATGCGAGTTGTTGCATTGCAGGAAGTTACATACGGCGTATAAGAATCATCAGATTCATCTAAATGAAAGGATGCGGCTGTTATTGTATATCTTTCTTATTGTATTGTTAACATGTCTCATGAAAACTGCAAAACCACCAATGTGTTAGCCCGTCTCTCTTCTTGACTTTCCTAAACGGTCTTTGGTTGTCAGTAAATCTTTAGAAACAGCTCACACATGTCGAGGAGGCTGCGCCCTGTAGCTTTTAACAAACGTTACTCGAACAGGATGAAACAGATTCATTTGTTGTACTAGCGAGTAGAGTCTTCACACAGTGTTTCCCAAAGGATCGTGTACATTTTAAAGTTACTTGCGCTTGTATTAGCAGAGGTGAAATGTAACTAATTACATTTAGGCTATTTAAGTTGTATTTAAGTACAACTTTGAGGTACTTGTACTTAATTTGAGTACTTCCATTTCATGTCTCTTTATCCTTCTAGTCCACTACATCTCAGAGGAATATATTGTCCTTTTAACTTCACTACATCTATTTGACAATATTAGTTACTCGTTCGGCTGCTTTGCCGATTCAAACTCTTAATACAAAATATAAATCAAGGAAGAAACTCTGAAGCATTGAGTTTTATATAACCTGGTTATTAAGTAGTTAGAATGAGCTCCAGCTTAAAGAGCCACTTCCACCCTCGAGCTGAACTGCAGCTGTTCACCAGCCGTCCGTTATGGAGTCACTGTGAGCCGATGGCGAAGTGAAATAGTCTGATAGAGTCTACGTACTTCATGGGAAACATGAGCTCTTTGGTTTACTGGGGTAATGGCTGCATACCAAACAAAGACAACAACCTGATGAGTCCAATACTGATTCAAACCTTGATTACCATGGCACCGGTGGAAGTTTTGAAGCATAATAAAATCAGCCGGGCTATATGAGGATAAGGATAAATATTGTGAGGTAGATATATATTTGGTGCAGCTTCAGCACGCAGTGTGGTGTCTGTGACAGCTGGGTTGGAGCAGCGCCTTACCAGCTGTGTTGCTGTTGTTGTTGTCAGCAACACACTGACACACACTGGAACGTGCTCACAGAGTCCCGTCGAGCTGACTCAACTGGTTTATCTCCAGTCAGCTCACGCACGCACGCACGCACGCACGCACGCACACACACACACATACACACGACGTCAGGTTGATCAGACTTCCAGTGGCGCTACAACAAGACGTGTAGTGGTGAGCTCCTCAGAGTCGTTTTTTCAAAATGCCTCCTATTAATATAGATCTGCACTTAGATAAGATCAGGTTGAGTATGAGAGGAGTGAAATCCCAAATGAGGTGTACGTCTGAGAAGAAAATAAAGAAATCACAAGAAAAGATTATATTACAAGATCATATTATATCGCTCCCTTCTGTGCTAAGTTACCAAGTGCTTTCAATATGTTTGGAAAATTACATGATGACCTATTTTTATTTATTTATTTATTTTTTTCCTCACTTGCATGTTTATTTCAGCTCCGCTGGTTGCATGTCGATATGTCCCTGAGCAAGACACTTAACCCAAAAACTGCTCCCGTAGCTGAGTCTATGGTGTGTTAGTTTGATAGGCAGGTGTCACTTAGCCCCTCCCATCAGGGTGTGAATGGGTGAATGATGACATGTAGTGTTAAAGCGCTTTGAGTTGTCGAAAAGACTAGAAAGCAGGAGACGCTGTTTCTTGGCTCAAGAGCCAAAGTTCAGACTAGATAGAAAACACACGTGCACAGATTCAAGTCACAACAGAAGACACATTAAGACAACCCAACAGTGTGCACAACAATGTTTGTGTCAAAAGTTGATCACAAAAAAAACGTTTTGATCAACACACAAATATTTCTTGTTTTAAATAAATATAATGGAAATCCACAAATATATGTTTTCACCAGGGAATCATCAGTAGCCAATCAGATGTCGCCTCAATTTCCACCCTCTAAAATGAGCGCGTCCTCACGAGGGTAGACTTTACCCAAGACAAGTCTGCAAAGATCCCAAAAGTATCCAAACAAAGAGATGCAGCTCACAGAAGTGAAGGTTACATCCACGATGTTGAAGGAATACGCCGGCACACGGCGTGTTAACGTTACTAACTGACATTAGCTAAGTTAAGTAGTCAAGTAGCTAACTTACTTACTTCAGCTTGTCTTGAGGAATCCATGCGTTGGCTTGCAGTGTCCATGTTACACTTTACTGTTTCTGTCAGAGAAGAAATGACCGATCTGTTAGTTTGATATATTCGTAATATGACAGCTGGCTGACTCTAGCTAGAGTTTGCTTATGTTAACGTTAGCTATGTGTTTGTTTGCCACGTGATATCTGTGAGTCTGAAACAAGTGCTACAGTGCTGATACCCCCGACTTTAACTGCTACCAGAACAAACAGGTTATACACAGTAAGCCAGGCTACTTTGTTTGGAAACCAAGAGATGTGTGAAAGCACTGCACATGTAGATCTAGAACTCATTTTCATTCTTATTTGGAGCCAAAAAACACATTGAATATTTCTTATGTTCCCTTTCATTGCCAATAGAGCGAGATTAAGTGATGTCCCTTTTCATTTTCTAATACTGTGAAGAAATACCGTCGCTGCAGAAACAAACACCAAATCCCATGATATAGAGGTCCTATCACCCACACCTGCTACTGGTCATGTTACACAAATATCCCTAAATACCATCTTCTTCTCTGACTGCTGTGTTTTTAGCCTGTATTGTTGGCAATGAAGGAGACTACAAGCGTGAGCTGTGTCCTGTCCCCCCCTCACCTCACACTGACACAGGACATGCTGGTTCCCCTCAGAGGGTCAGAGGGGGGGGTTTGGATCTGTTCTCTGGTCCTTCGGCGCTCACTGCTGCCCTCTTGTGTTTCCTCTCTGCAGGTACAGAGCTCTCACTTTCCTCCTCACCTTCCTGCTCTACACCAGCTTCCACCTCTCCAGGAAGCCCATTAGCATCGTCAAGGTAACAAATGCTCATTGTTATTGTACACTCAATACTTCACATGCCTGGCATCAGAGGCCCCTCTAGGGACAGGAGCTAAACATGCTGTGATACATTGCATTGGAAAATTGTTGTGCAATTCTCATTTCGTATATATTCGACTATGTATTTGTCCCTATTGGATAAACATGACATGCATCTGCATCCACACAAACAGCAACACACCCTGAGCCAGTTTCCCTGACGGTGATGCATCCCCAGTGTAAAACTGAACACTATTAAGATGAGACTGCCATTGATGATGATCTTATGATGAGGCTCGACTTAAGCTTAGAACGGGGAATTAGCCTTCTGTGTTTAACCACCGCTGTCCATTAAAGGGATGGCATTGTGAAGTATGCGGAACTGTGCCAACACATACCAGAGCATCCTTGTGCAACATCAGTTATCCTACCAGCTTCAGCAATGACTCAGTAGTAACCTGCGCCTCAAGCAGAGAGCTGAGGAGAATATCCATTCTACAGATGGACCTGTGCGCGTCAGCGTTGTGTGTTTAACGGCTCTATCTCTATGACAGTGCTATGACCAGTGCAAGCACAGCAACTGTGGAGCATTAAGGGGATAGTTAGTTGTTTTTAAAGTGTGGTTGTATGAGGAATTCATCCATCAGCGTGTTACCCGTCAGTATTACCCTTATTATCGCTTTGTAGTTCCCAGTCAGGCTGTCTGGCGGCAAGGTGAGAATATTCTAAACACAGCGTACTCCTCAGCTAATACTGACTTTTGTTAGGTGTCTATAATACGTTCTGCTGACGCCCCGTCCACAGCAGTACATGGCTTTGCTCCCGTGGTGGTACTCCGGTCTGCTTTGGCTCAGAGGTAGAATGAGTCGTCTCTGGTCACATGGCGTGTGAGAGGGGGCAGTTAGCCTCAGCACCAGCTGACATAGAGGACTCTTTTCTGGGCTCAGCTTCTGGGTTTGGAGGGCATTGGAGTGGAGGATTTAAGGTGGTTAAGACATGCGAGTGCTCTCTTTTGAATGTTAACTATCAGTGGGTCTAATTATGCTCTACATGGTGTTTCTGTGTACGTGTAAAATGTAACTTTTCTACTATGTCCAGCTGTTGTAGTCCTTGCTCAGCAGGAGACAGTCACAGCAGGTCGTCAGCATAAAACAGACTCTTCACCTCTCTATCTGGAGGGAGAGGCCTCAGTGAAGAAGTCTGTGAGAGAGCCTTTCATGCCAAACAGAGTCGAGAGCGTTCTAGAAATCAGTGAAACAAGTGAATATCTAACCATTGTTTAGTGTTTGTTAGTTCAAATGTGAAGAGTATGTCTGTGGTGGGTTGTTCTGGCACAAAATATCGATTCCAAGTATCAATATTTATTATACAAACTATTAATATTGCAATTAGGGATGTTGGGAGTAACTGCGGTTGTTTAAGTCACAGTTTCATCACCATACGTGTAGAAAGAGCTACTGTATCGATGGTGTCCTGACTCCTGCATTGAGACATGTTGATGGAGTGTGCGGTGAAATCTCCTCTCGAGTCAGTCACGTAACACGTGTGTGTGTGTGTGTGCGTGTGCGTGTGTGCGTCGTTGTTTTGTGTGTTTGAGAGTCTTGCTCACCTGAAGCTTTGCAGTAAACATTTCAGAGGAAACTAACATTGCAACATTGTATCTGGTATAAAGTGACTTGAATCAGCAGTGAGAGCATTGTGGATACTAATGAGCAGAGTCATGTGACCTCAGATTAGTTACAGATGAAGTGTGTGTTTGAATCGTCAATAGCAGAGCTGTAACAGTGACAGCAGCAGCAGCTGTTGTAACGGAGAAGAGCTGGAGGAAGGTTCCACTGAGTTACACTGTTGAGCCTTCAAGCTCCATTCAGGAGAAATGAGCATCTGACCTAAGTAAATGATGATATTATCATTATGTCACAGCAACATAAATACATATTAGAGAGTAATGAGCTGTTTAACTTATAATACATCATTAAAATACCTAATGTTAAGATTTCTTTTATCAATGAAAATACTTTCTTTTTCCCCCAATCATTTCAATTGTGTATTTCATGCAAATCACCACTATAGATGCCAAACAAAATAAAAGGAAACGGTTAATAATATATATTTTAGTTCATTATTATTACTATTAGAAATCGACTGAAGTGAGATGAACCAAGTGAAAACGTTACCTTATTAGATAAAACAGATGTTGACAAACGGCATCATTTGCAGTAATAAATTGCAATATATCGCAATGTTTGATATTACAACACTCAGCATATCGCAATAATATCACGACTTAAATACCGTGATAATATCGTATCGGGACTTAAGTATGGGGATGTGACATAACGGGTAGGGCTGGGTTCTTTGATTCCTGATGTTTTTCATTTGCTATGTCACTCTCACTTTCTCTCGCTCTCTCACTCTCTCTCACTCGCTCTCACTTTCTCTCGCTCTCTCACTCTCTCTCACTCACTCTCACTCTTGCTCTCTCACTCTCTCTCACTCTGTCTCTCTCTCAATCGCTCACTCTCACTCATTCACTCACTCATTCACTCACTCTCTCTCACTCTCACTCTCTTTCTCAATTGCTCACTCTCACTCATTCACTCACTCATTCATTCACTCACTCTCACTCTTTCTCAATTGCTCACTCTCACTCATTCACTCATTCACTCACTCTCTCTCACTCTCACTCACTCACTCTCACTCTCTCTCACTCACTCTCTCTTTCTCTGTTTACATAGTTAGATGTTAATTAGTGACTTACAGTTTTTCTCGATTGCTAAGACACATTTCTTGAAACGGTCACCCATTTTCTCAAAACTGTAAACACGAAACCTCATCTTCAAGCGCTATTTACAAAACCTCTGAATCCTCTTGCAAAATGAAACTTTCGCCTCAAAACAGTTTTACCTGTGCTCAAAATCAAACACTGCTCTCAAATCATAAACAAAGTGATCAAAATAATATACACTGTCAAGCGGTCAGTAAACAATACACCAATAAATAGAAAACACATTGTTCAAAACATATAGTTCTCAGGGAGAAGTAGAATTTTAATCTCAAAACAAATTTCATATGAACGAAAACATGTTCTATTACAGTAGCTCAAAATTGATCAGAAATTACGACTGTGCTTTGCTCTTTGCAATTAATTTTGTTTTTCCTCCTCCTTGTACCCCTATTTTTACAGTACTGTACCCTGCATCTCACAAACGTGTCCTTTGTCTCTGATACTGTAATTCTTGTTCTTTGTTGATATGAACCTGCAACCAGTCAAAATCTATTGAGCAGTCAGTACTGTTACTGTGACAAATAGAAAGCACGATGTTCAAGGCCATACAATTTGTTTATTGTACATTATACAGCCTACAATGCACTGTAGGCCTACTACAGTATACAATACTACAGTAAAAGGGACAAAAATCAAAGGAGTCAACATATCATCAATGTGCTTCTTCTTGTCTTTGGGCTGGGTCAGGCCAGAGCACTTCGTCGACATCACAAGCAATATTTTCTCTCCTGAGGCAACGGGGGAAGAAGCCTCTTGTGTGCCGTATCCAGCCCTGCCATGATTCCTCACCTATATCACCACAGGCTAATTCCATGGCTTGCAGCAGATTTACTCTGGTGTAGGGTTGTCTATCATACACTTTCCATCTCCATGAGGAGAAAAACTCCTCAATCGCATTCAGGAAAGGCGAGTATGGAGGGAGGTACAAGGTCATAAACTGACCATTGATGTTAAACCATTCCCTTACCTGAGCAGCTCGGTGGAAACTGACATTGTCCAGCACTATCACATTGGTGGGAATGGGATTCTCATTTAGCTCTTGACCCTGCTGCTCAAATAAAATATCTCTTAGATTAGCCAGAAATCTTAGAAGATGCTGGGTGTTATATGGCCCGAGTGTAACATGGTGATGTAGAACACCATGGTTGCTGATAGCAGCACAGATTGTGACATTGCCACCTCGTTGACCAGGGACTTCAACAATGGCCCGCTGTCCAATCACGTTTCGGCCTCTCCTTCTCCTCTTTGTTAGATTGAAGCCCGCTTCATCGACAAAGATTAACTCATGGGGTCTGTCCAAGGATTCCAAGTCAAATATTGTCTGTGTAGGAATACAATATAATGTATGTAGAATTTAGTAAGTTGTACAGAGACAGTGCTATATTGTAGAGTTCGATTAGGCCTACTGTATGCACTTCTGATTCACATACATTGTATGTACTGAAGAGTAATGTCATTCACATAGTATGTGGCAGTACTGTAGACAATCTGGATTACAGTAAATGTGTCTGAATGTACACTTACTTGCACATACTGAGCTCGCAGTTCTTTCACCCTTGGTGAGTTGCGCTCAAAAGGTACTCTGTATACTTGTTTCATTCATATCCTGTTACGATGGAGGACACGGTCAATTGTGGAAATGCTCACACTGTCGATTCCCTGGAAGTGTGTGTTGTCTTGTATCACTCGTTCCTGGATTTCTCTGAGTCGTATTAAATTATCTTGAAGGACCATGCCCACTGTAACGGTCTCTTGCTCCTGAGTGAATATAGCTCTCCTTCCACCTGCATGTGGCAGCCTTGCAGTTCTACAAAAAGTAGATGTGCAGTTACAAAAAATATTCATGCAGTACAATACATACAGTGATGAACTTTACAAATGTCTATTGAAACAGCTGCATATAGTGTAGTACAGTAAATTTGCAATTACAAAAATATAGTAGCATACTGTACCTGTTCTCTTCTCTGAATGTTCTTACTATGGTGGACACAGAAAATCGGCTCAAATTGGGGTGCACTCTAAGTCCTGCTTCCCTCATTGCCAGTCCGTGGACTATAACATGGTCTATGACTGTTGCTCGAATTTCATCAGATATTTCCACTCTTTGTCTTCCTCTTCCTATTCGTCCTCCTCTTCCTCTTTCTTGCCCTTCTCCTCTTCCTCCTCGTCGCCCACCTCGCATACGCACTTGTCCTCGTCCTCTCACATTGTTTCTTCTATCCATTCTCAGACTTTCTCCTTCCCACCTTCAACCACCTGTTTGCTCTCTAAACTGGCTTATATTGGTTGTGTCACATCATTTGATACAAGTGAAATCAATTTTGAGTGATTGTGTTTAATCAATGACATGTGTTCTCTATTTGTATTTGATTGTTGCCACTTGTGTTTACCAGTATGGATGACATGTGCATTAGAGTGCAGAATGTGTTTTGAGACTGAGAATGTGTTTAGAGTTTGGCTGAAAAGTCTAAGTGAGATCTGCAAATTGTGTTTTACCATGTGAAACAGTTTAAGGTATTGACAACAGACTGCACAATTAGCTAAATGAGTTCAGGCAACTGAGAACTTTGTTCAGCCAATGGGTTTTAGTGTTTTAGCAATTGAGAAAAACTGTAATATATCAATATATTCTCACACATCCCATCCGTTTGATATCACGTATGAAGTCACATTAGTCTGGACAGAGAACCTGGGGTGGGGTGGAATGTGTCCACTGTGGTGTTTCCTCTCTGTCTGATTGCTGCTCTCCTTGTTGTGTGTTGACAGAGTGAGCTCCATAGGAACTGCTCATCAGCCAATGAGCTCTCCACCATGGTGTCCTCCAGCTGCAGCCAGCAGCCCTCGCTGCCATCTCTCCACTCAGGCACAGACTGTAGCTGGAAGCCTTTCGGTTCGTATCTGCTGGACTCCTCACATTTTACCATTTTGGGGGTTTCAGAGAATGACAGAGAGTTTTGGTGTCCTCTTAGTCAGTGGTCAGTGCCATATGAAATGTTGTTAATCGGTATCTATATCAACATTAAGGTTACCATTGAGTTCAATTATTATTGTGCAACAAAATTTAAATTTAATTCAATTTAGAATCTGAGAGCAGGCTGGGTCTATCAAACCATGGTAAATAACAGGCCACTCAAGTGCTGATGACTGTAAAAGAGGACATTTGGCATGCGGATGAGACTTTAACATTCCCAGAACACTTTAGTACACTTATTGCTAGTGTGCCATTGGTCTACCTACCGCGTGCCACCAGGTTGCCTACCCCTATCCAAGTATTAGTCTGTTGTCCCTTTAGCACCCACACGTTGGCTAGATATGTGGAAATAGAATTGATGACATAATAATACAAATAGAATGCACAGAGCATGTAGCAGTATGTTCTCCTCAGCTTTGCTCATGGAAGAACGTGGAAGCATCAAGACCAACAAACACAGCTGAGGATAAAGTAAATCTGATCTACTGTCCCTAACTATGCAACTCTTCTCTCTATTCTCAGATAAAAGGAACTACAAGCAGCTGCTGGGAGCCATGGACTACTCCTTCCTCTGTGCCTATGCGGTGGGGATGTACCTCAGGTAAGACCGTTGTATTCAGAGGTGAAGAATACATTTACCAAACTTTCTGAATGTAAGAAAAGGATATTGATACAATAAACTACAAAGCCATTATGTCAGAGGCCGTGGTGGTGAAAATCAGTGACTCTTCCTGCTGGCTTAAGCAAGCCCAGCTGATAACACATCCAGATCCACAGGTTAGTACCAGGTGTATCCCACATTAAAGCCTAATCAACCGTTTGTCTTTATTTTAGTTATGAACAGAACGTTTTGACGAATGAAGACAAGATCTTAAAGGTGTTAAAAGCCCTGAAAGACTCACAGCACCCACATCCCCCCCCCCCCCTCTCCCTCCAGGCTAGATGGACCAGTTTGTCTTAATAAACTTCTTCTGCATCTTAGACTGTGGCTGACACAGAGGAGCTGGAACAGAACAAACTACTGAACCGTCTTTCTTGTTTTCTGTCTCTGTGTGTTCTGGAGAGCTGCACGTATTCATCACATCTGCACTTCTTCTTCTTGAATCAATGTATTGTGGAGATCTAGATCCTGTATTAATGATGTATGTGGATTTATTTTAGGTGTTCTTATGATAACATTCAGTCTTGTCATGTAACCAACAAGAAAGCGCTCAGAAAGCACAAACCTCCACCAAGAGTGCACAATCTTAATACGTTTTAAGTTGATTTTTCAAAAGTATTCAATTACACAGTGTTCCTTAATCCTGTGGAGCTAGTGCCAGTTTGTTTCACTCCAGATACTTTGTACAGCTGCTGGACCTGGACCATCACTGTGAACTAATCACTGTTCCTGTGCTTTCAATGCAGTGTTTGAGATCTCCTGCTACCTCACAGACAAACAGACACAACTCAAAGATGTTGTCCTCTGTGAGGGAGACACTCAGCACCCTTATTGATGAGAACAAGTTGTTGGTTAATGTAATGTCACCACTGTGTGCCCATGCAGCGGCATCATCGGAGAGCGCGTGCCCATTCGACTGTACCTAACCGTGGGCATGCTGACCAGCGGCCTGTTCACCTGCCTCTTTGGACTGGGTTACGTCTACAACATTCACAATCTGGGCTTCTACATATTTGTCCAGGTGAGACACAATATTTCAGTAGTAAATCCTGAAAAACACTTCTGTCTCTGAGGACCACAGGGATGGAGCTTGTTGTCCATCGTCGCTGTGTTACAGTAGATGGCGGTCGGCACGCCCCGAGTTTGGGGGAGTTTGTGACACCGTTCTGTGGCCACGGATGTCATGCATAGCGTTGTACTGCTACCCTACCCGCTCCTCAGTGGGCGAGGATCGGCATAGCGTTGTACTGCTACCCTACCCGCTCCTCAGTGGGCGAAGGTCGGCATAGCGTTG
>NW_022280080.1:440142-443057 GCF_004355925.1 Anarrhichthys ocellatus | reverse complement strand
AAGGTCGGCATAGCGTTGTGCTTCTACCCTACCCGCTCCTCAGTGGGTGAGGGTCGGCCAGAAGAAGTGAAACGCTTCCACCTGTTCGCTTTTAAGCTCGGAGGTGCAGTCGGATTGTATCCATATCACCAAAGCTCTGCTAGTGTTTAGCCTCGTGGAGAACGTAAACTAGACGCACATGTATTGTGTGTGTTACGTTCAGGGACAGCCGTATGGAACGGACAGCCCGGTGTCACAGAGTTGTTACAGGCAATCATAACGTTGACAATTGAGTTGTAAGTTCCCAATTATTGAGTTTTCTGCATCGAGTCATAATCATTCAAGAGAGAACTGTAATGCATCTAAGAATCTGTCCCCCCCCCCCCCCCCCCTGTTATATATCATTTACACAGGCTCACACCCATCATTTGTTTAGCCATGTTTCTAATACCTCACTCATTCATCCTCTTGTGGTTCTAGGTGGCCAACGGCTTGGTCCAAACCACTGGCTGGCCCAGTGTAGTGACCTGCATCAGCAACTGGTTTGGAAAAGGAAGGTACGGTCGAGTCATTCCGCAAGTCTTTTTATGCATCGTCTCAGGTGTTTGCTTTAAACAATGAGCGATCATTAAGACCCAGCACTGAAGCACGATGGGAAGATGGCGACCCTGTGTCTCTGAATATAATTCTACTGCTGCTTTAAGTCGATCTTACTTTGTTTTAGTGTTATTATTAAGTGATGCTTTTTAAAGGGGTTCTAGGTGCTACATCCTGCCACAAAGTACAACTGTTGATTCTGACAAGGATCTGATCTAGCACTGGTGAAAAATACTTAATAACTTAATAACTGACTTAATAACTGTTATCAATCTGACTAATGGTGAGACACCACAGGATCTCACTATCAGGTACTCGGTAACGAACACCCACACAGCACAAGACACACTGGATTCTCTTCACTTCACGTAGGTTTATATGCATCACACATATTACAAGCAAAGCAGCAAAGCAGAGTTGTTCCAGGATCAACTAACTTCACAATTGAAATGTACTCTTCATACTCTCACTCTGTCCCGGGTCTGGTAACTTATCGGCCCCTAGAGACCCTCCCCAGGTTCCTGTCTCCCTGTCGCTAGGCTCCTAAATAGACATGCAAAGACATGCACCACATCAGCAGTCTCCTGACCGTCATTCTCTGATTCTCACCCCTGGATATGCTGCTCTCACACGCAGGCCTCTGGGCCTCTGTGCTTACCAGCCTCATCCCAAGGGAACAGCCAAACATCCTTATTAACCTTCAGTGATGATTTGTACATCCAGTCTCCTAATGGATCCCTTGGTCGCCATGTATCACAGCCCTCTGTGTACTTATCTCCTGATGTTGTCTATACCCGTCATCAGTGGACGCTGCACTAATTGTTGTCTGACAGCTCTACAAAGAGTGAACTTTTCTTTACCTACGTATTTAAGGTTACCAGGTTAAGGCTACTAAAGGGCACATAGACTTTGCCTCTGTGATTTGAATAACATCTGACAGCAGCAGAAACCTCTATCAGGTTATAGATCTGACTGTACGTTGATGCACAGGTGCCACAGCCGAGCTCTACTTCACAGTGGGCTCTGATCGTGGACAGCGGTTAGCGTTGAAGTGAGCCCTCCCTGTCAGCGGCTGCTACCCTCCATATGTTGCTAACCTCTGGTTATGCACATATAGTTTTTGTACTGGCCTCCAGCCTTTTTATTTCTTTTCCCAGCCACCTCATCTATGACCTCACTGCCCTCTCCATCTGGCTGTGCCAGCTGCATCTAACTTGCTGGTAAAGTTGCAGAGTTGGAACAGAGAATATCTATGCTCAACAACCTATGCTGGAGAGTCTGATGCCACCGCTGCTTGTCCTGCAGCTGGTGCTGTCCCTCCTCCCTCCTCCCTCCTGACCTGAAGCTGTTCTCCCTCTCACCACTAGCCCCGGTCCTTCATAGCAGAGAAGGGAGGCGCTCCTCTTGTACCCCTCCTAACATCAAGTTTGAAAGCAGAGTTGACATCCTCAACCTGTATGACTTCCCTCCTTTTGTTCACTTTCCACCCGAAGAGAACCACACTGTACTGTATTTACAACGCTGTCCTGAAGAACATCATTGCTTTAAGACTTAGAAATATGGTTTACTGATCTCTTTAACAGGAATGCATTACCTTGGTACCTGCTTTCTCCTGCTGTGCTTCTCGTTGGTGGAATGAGATTCAGGGCTCCTTTTTAACCTGAGAACACTTTAGCTTCTGTTGAACCATGGATGTGTCTGCTCTGCCTCAGTGGAACGTACTCCTTCTACTGTTTCTGTGCTGGTTTGTATTTATGTTTGGAAAAGAATGATTTCAAATGATTGTATAACTTGTATTTTGATCTATTTTATTCTAACAGCCATCTTAAGAAAACAACTGGAGTATCATTTTAAGATAAAATCATTATTAAAGTTAACTTAAATCATTGTAATTAATATTTAATACATTCATCAGTTGAAATGACTTAATGACTTAGTTTATGAATTAGTTTTACACAATTATTGCACAAAATAAACAAACGTAACAGATCAATAATATCACAGTGGAGGAAGAAGCAAAAAGCTAACTGGGCTTATTTGAAGCCTCCACCTTTATAATATATAATATTAAAATGTCACAATATTACAGAGAAACAGCTGGATATTAACAAAAGTATTAAACCCAGAGGAGGATATACAGCCATCAAGGAGGAGGTTGTGAAAGTCACTAACACCCTGATGTCTCTCTGTCTCTCTCTGTCTGTCTCTCTCTCTCTCTCTGTCTGTCTGTCTGTCTCTCTCTGTCTGTCTCTGTCTGTCTCTCTCTCTCTGTCTGTCTCTCTGTCTCTCTGTCTGTCTGTCTCTCTGTCTGTCTGTCTGTCTGTCTGTCTCTCTGTCTG
>NW_022280080.1:433749-440042 GCF_004355925.1 Anarrhichthys ocellatus | reverse complement strand
TCTCTCTGTCTGTCTCTCTGTCTGTCTGTCTGTCTGTCTGTCTGTCTCTGTCTCTCTGTCTGTCAGGCGTGGACTCATCATGGGGCTGTGGAACTCTCACACCTCAGTGGGAAACATCCTGGGCTCTCTGATCGCCGGCTACTGGGTGTCCTCCAACTGGGGCCTGTCCTTCATCGTACCGGGGCTCATCATCGCAGTCATGGGCGTCGTCTGCTTTTTCTTCCTCATTGAGCGTGAGTACAGCCTCCCCATTGGCTGCAGGGCTTCTACAAGTGGTTGCCAGGCTGGCACCACTATGCAGTTATACGTCAGCTTAAAGGTGCAAGATACAAGATTGGGAGCATTTTTATTTCCTCATCCCGGCTCTCAACATGGCGGCACCTGCGCGGTTGGCTCGTAGCTAACATTGCGTAGCTAACGGTGTTTACCTGAGGGTGGGTGCCACACTTCCACGATGACACGGACGGCTGGGACGGCGTTATCAGCTGTAACTGCCATTTGAGAGCAGTGCAGAGCTAAGCATGCACGTACATGCGCTAAAAGCATGCACGGCCGGCCCGTGGTTCTTTGTCAGTTGAATCAATTTGAACCTTCGTTAGTGATGTTATATTTGTAGTTTGAAACGATAATTTACTTGCTTCGCTAGTCTCTCTAAAAGATGCTTGCGCACATGCGAGTAAACGCACCAGCGTTGTGAGAAGCCTTCTGAGTCTGATTTGTGATTTTGGGTGATACAAAATGAATTGAAATGAATTGAATTGAATTGAATTGTCTGGTTCCGGTTCTAATGCAGAGCCCGACTCATGGTGTATGATGGGCACTTAATGCACTTTCTCAAAGACATTATGTTCCCCAAGTTAAGTGAGTTTCCATTGACAGTGCTAATTCTCACACTAGTGTTTGTACAAAGAACATGTTTTAATTCTGGAGCTCGCTTTCTGTCGCAGTGTTTTCCTCACTTTGCTGGCTCACTGAAGGAAAGAAGCCGCTCTTAGCAAGACTTCAAGGAGCATCATTAACTTCATGACATCTTTTTCCCTCTCCAGATCCAGATGACCTGAAAAGCGTGCATGCTCAAAATTATTCTCCAGGCAAGAGTGTGAGTACAACAGAGTTCTTCCTGTTTCTTTCTTCAGGTCAAGGAAACACAATCGCCACATTTCTTTGTATTTCATTTTCTTGATTCTTTTGAAAGCTTGTATTTAACATGTGCCGTGTGCTATCTTTGCCAGCATCCTTAAAGTTTGGTGCCTTAGTGTGTCTCAATTCAGGATTCACACCCATTGCTGGATTTGTGTGAAATGAAATAGGATTATGCGTTCTACAAATAGGTGACAAATGGATCCTTAAGAAAGGATCAGAGGTGCTTGTACACAGGGCACGAGGGCTGGAAGTCCCCACACCTCAACCCAGCTGAAGAGCGATGTGAGGTTCACTGCCCTCTGCTGGACTCTGTGGGTAATACTGTCCTCTAGTGTTCAGAGAGCTGGAGACTGCGTGACAGGGAGACGCTGGATTATTTAGACAAAATATTTCAAATAGTACTGCAGCTGCTAACAACAAGAGCATGTTGGGCGTTCCGCTGGCATCTCCACGGTCTGATGTCCCAACCTGACATTCTGGACCTTAGCGTCGGCCAGCTGAATGATCTGATTCAGGGAGCTGCAACAGCAGCGGGGCATGTCTCTAGCCACCATGGGCTCTCGCCATGTGTGCCCCCGCCCTCACAGTTGGGCTCTCACTCTCAGTTCAGCCGTCATTTGCCGTTGGCTCGCCCTCAGAGGAACGCTGAGGCGAAGCGTAACAACACCTCTGTGAAGGAGCGAGCGTCGACAGATGGAGCACCCGTGGCTCCTTCTGCCTCACCGTCTCGTGGCCTGACCTATTCAACGGCCCTATGTTGGCCCCTATGGGCCAGCTTCCCGTGACTCCTGGCCGAGACAGGATATCGCAGCTTCCTAAAATGGCCACAGCTGGTCGCTCGTCCTCTAACACAGTCACACACAACGGTTCCTACACCCGGTGATGCGGGCCTCCTTCCCGCAGTGGGAAAGGCCTTGATAAAGGACCCTTTCTGGTTCTTTCCAGGGAGTGGAACTTGAGTGTGTGGATGTTTCATGGAGGAGGAAAGTATTATGTAGTATTATGGGCTGTACCTCTCATCCCCTGCACAAAACACTAAAGTCACGTAGGAGCTCCTTCAGCCGTAGCCTGACACCACCGAGGTGCACCACAGACCTGTCTCTTCTATCAGCAGCCATCAAACGATATAAAACTTCCACCTTCAGCTGAAACAAAAACCACATCATGTGCAATATCACTTTTTATTACTTTCAATATAATTGACAATATCTCTCTCATTATCATGCACCATATTACTTTTCTATTAGGCTTTACTGTTCGTATCCCTTCTTATACACATCTTTTGTTGTTGTAATCAGCTTTTTGTATTTTAGTTGATTTTTTTACTATATATATACTCTTGTTGCTATTTTATTTTGCACAGTATTGGTAAACTTCTTTTACTCTAGTGTTCATATATATTTATATTAGTGCTGGGCAACGATTAAAATATTTAATCGCGATTAATCGCATGGATTTTTTGCGATTAATCTCATTGTTATGGAAAAGTTCAATAATGAATTCAAAAGTAGTGTATTGCGCACTGTTATTTTAAAAGTACTGCTATATGAACAAAAGGGCAATAACATTTGGTTCACGAGATGCAGGTAGCATGTTTTATACTTAATGTGAATATAATTCATACTTTGTTGGCATCTTATTCTGAAAACCGGATGTTCGTCTGAAGAAACCGGATGTTGTCTCACGTTAATCTTTCCGCTAACTTTCAAAGTCCTTTGCTCGCTCCAGATCTGTGCCGTTTAAATGCGTTTACCGTGAATTTCAGCATATAGGTGCACTAACATGTAAGTGTCTGCTGAGCTGACCACGGAGATCTGAGTGTCTGCTGACTTATTATAAATTTAAAAAATGCGTTAATGCGCGATAAAATAATTGTCGGCGTTAATTAATGAATGCGTTAACGCGAAATTAACGCGTTAACTTGCCCATCACGAGTTTATATATTTTAATCTTCGTTCAAACTGTGGCACAAGAGTTCCCTTCAGGATAAGTGAAGTTGTATCTTGTCCTCTTTATCTTATCTTTGAGTATCTGGAGCACTCCTCTCTGAAGGCTGCTTGCACTGACCTCCGCTCAGAGATTGAGTGAACTTCCTGCCTCTTCGCTGCACCTCGGTTGCTCGTTGCTCCACGGTGACCGTAGCGTGGCTGCCCTCAGACCAAATCCCTCCTTTGTTCCCAAGAACTTCAGGAGTTTTGGGCATCAGGAGCTGGGTGCCTTTTGTCTTCCACCCCTTGTGGGCGACAGAGAGGCAAAGCTACATCTACTTTCCCCAGTTGGCATGTTGTATTGAGCGCACGGCCCCCATCAGACAAGCTGAACACCGATTCAAATGCTTCGGGAGTATAACCCTTAGAATCCAGTAGAGAGCTCCGCCTGACGTAGTTACAAGGGTTACAATATCGTAACCTTCTTTGTGGGGTTATGTGCTAAAGACTCTACATACAGGATTCTTAGCATTAATATAGCTTCAAACAACTATCTGCTGTGTGGACATATAATGGAGTAATGTCTATCCGAGCAGAGTTAAGTCACTCTTCCTCTGTGTGCGTTCAGTCCAGCAGAGCGTGCATGTGAGTGTCTCTGTTGTGCCCCACATGCTGTCTAAAGCACTGTGCTCACAGGATGGCTACCGCTGATAACGCTGTTCTGTTATTGTATTGGGATTATATGAATGTAACTTCATTGTGTTGTTGATTGCTGCTAGACCGCCCTGTTAATACAGCTGCGTTAGAGGAAAGAGATTCAGCAGTTCAGATGTTGTTTCTGAAACAAAACAATAAAGAGGAGCCAGAGAACATGAAACCAAGTGTGGTACAACAAGTCAGGACTAAAGATGGGAGGCCGGTGCTTCTAGAATCCAAAGAGCATTTGGAGTCTGCCTCATGCCTTTGGTGAACTCCAAACATCTTCCCTGATTTATCCTTTAAAGCCTGAAGGAATGTGGAACATGTGTGAATAAATGATAGATTCTTCTCTTCCAGCAGGCTCCAGCCAACAGCTGGAATGGTGTGAATGGACACACTGAGGTGTATCTGCAATACAAGGACAACAAAACCCAGGTGTGTGTCACTGTGTGTATGTTGCATTGTGTATTGTCACTTTTTTCCAACTGAGCCCCACTTACTTCAAAAGAGGGAGAAAGAGCACAGTGACAACAAGTACAGACGAGTCAAATCCAGTTCATGCATGAGCTCAGTACTTCTAGTAAGAAGCTTCTTGAGAAAATATCGCTTCAGGGGCTTGAAAGGCAAAGCTCACCCATAGACAATGAGTCCAACAGTCACCAGGTGGAGATAAGTTAACAGACAGCAGTGTGAGATTGCAACATTTTTGGATTTGGTAAAATAGCTTTATCGCACAGACAAATATCAATCATGCATGGGAAAGAGAAAAGCTGCTCGGCTGTCCCAAATAGTTTATTGTCCCAAAAGCTTTATTCATTGACATTCAAAATCAAAACGCTGCGCATCTTTTCTTTGTTTTGCATGGCTGTGCATTGTGTTTAAAGCTGTTATTTCTGCACAGTTGTTCATGAAGATCAGGCTCCAGTAATATTATTATTGTCATGCTATTTTTAGAGCTAGATTCCAGTGGTGGCTGCTCAAGATTTAGAGTTGTGTGATCCAACTGTTTCCAATAACTCCAGAACTTTGAAAAGTCCTAATTTCTCAAATGTTTTTATCTAACAAAATGTTCTGCTTCAATCCATATTTGTTGGCGTTTTGCCTTTCAAAAACATTTTCACTGAGCTCAAGAAAGAGTTTGCTGCACACAAAAGGAGACGTGTGTCAGCACTCTGGGAGCACCATGAATTACATCTGTACAACAACAACAGACATTTAAAGCCCAACCTCAATGGAAGCTTTGAATTATGTTCAGAAGTGAAATGATATTCAGTACGACCTGAAGACTTCTCAGTGTAAAACATCTACACAAGAGCATCAGGAGCTACAACATAACGAATAATAAAACCAATGTAGTTATAGTCCAGTGATGAAGGGCTTCAGATTGAACAAGTGTACCAAATGAACTGGTAACTGTTTCAATGAATGACATTTAACAGAGTATCAAAAGATGGATGTTCCTGCCCAACACTTGAGTGAGCTGCATTTTAAACATGTCATTGTAATTTATTCAGGTGTACCACTATCACGAGGATAGTGTTCAAAGCAGGAAGGTCAGTTTCTTTAGTGCTTCGAGGGGCTTCGTGGTTGCTTAAGCAGCAGTTAGTCTACCATCCAGAAGTTGGGGTATGCTGGACGAACACTGAACAATCATTTGTAGGCTCAATCCAAATGTCCGTCCTCTGGACTCTCTGTAGGCTGCAGAGGGCTTGTGTTCCCTTTCCAACTTGATGAATGTTTGATGTTTGGATTTAAACAGCCCTCTGTACTCCAGTGATGGCAGCACGCCAGTCAAGTCCACTGCGAGTGCCGTCGAGTTGGGACATTTGGATTTAGCCTCTGGGTTTCTTGAACTCTTTTGGAATTCTAGTTGGGTTGGGTTTACCACATGCAATGGTTCTTTAAACTTCAGTTTGATCGTTTATTCCCCTAATGCATTGGTCCACACAGTGACCCCTACCCATCTATCACACCAATGAGTGAGCGGTCCGACATTCATCTTGTATTGATAGTATTTGACACAAGCATGTTGGTGTGTCACCTTCTTTTTCCCCAGAATAACAGGTGGTGTTATAAATGCTTACTGTTTCATCTTTGATTGCTCTTTAATTCACAGTTTGGCTAAGTTAACTATGTTCCTCTTTCACTTATTGTCACACAACGTGTCAAAGGTCACCATTGAAATGGTCCTGTGGGTTAAAAATCACTGAAACATATGAACGCTACCTACGGTACTGTAAATGATTGGCTCATGTCTTCCATTCATTGTTCATTTAGTAGGTGGACTGAGTTGGAGCAGCTCCACCTGCAGCCCCTGATCATCCTCCTTCTCTCCTCCAGAGCTACGACACAGAGCTGCTGTTGCCGAGGGACAGTGTGTGTGTCCCCATGCAGCCGGTCGTGGTGGTGAAGAGGGAACCGCAGCCGTCCGCCATCAGCTTCATGGGAGCTCTACACATCCCGGTCAGTTAAACAAACACACACACACACACACACACACACACACACACACACACACACACA
>NW_022280080.1:429410-433739 GCF_004355925.1 Anarrhichthys ocellatus | reverse complement strand
CACACACACACACACACACACACACACACACACACACACACACACACCGGCTGTGGTTGCTATGTCCACATATGTGAGTCCACACTTGACTCTTCAATGCAACCAGCCTGATGGGCTAGTGATGGATATAAGTTGTGGTCAAAGAAGAGGCTGTAACAAACTGGATAAACACATTTCATATCCCATACATTCTTCACAATAAAAGCGCACCGTTATTTGTGCTGCCTACTCTTCCTCCCTGCAGGAGCACAGTTTCCTTTCAAATAAAAATCCCCTGTATTTCTTATTTAAAAGCCTTTATTTTGAGGCAGCAGAATCATGAAATGTTGTGTTATCATCAGCAGTAACTTCACAGCATTCAGACAGCAGTGCCCTAGCCCTGGGTTTCCTCCTCTCTCCCCTTTGCTCTCCTTGGGAGAGGAACACTGTGTTGGGGGAAGATGATGGAGACCTTCGTTTGACATATTGTGCCCATATTCTGTCCACGCCTCACGGAGAACCTAACTCCATGCGATCCAGGCCGCCACAGCTTGCTAGCAAGATGCGATTTTGAAGCAGGCAGACTTGTGCCCTGGCATGATGAGCTTCATTGAAAAGACAAGTGTAACCGCAGCCATCCATCATCCAAAACAGCTGCTTCTCTACTTACAACCATGTCATTGTTTAGTAGAGCTCCAAGCTAATGTAGAGCCATCCGGATTATTGTGGGGCTTATTCTGCTTCCTGTGATGATCCCACTGAGCTTCACGTAGTCAGTGAATGAGATCTCATCTCTGCACACAGACTAGTGTAATCCTGCAACACCGTTTTTTTTGGCTCACTCCGGGGCAGCGGAAACATATAATTAACATTAACATATCATCTTTTAAGTTAGGACATAGTGGCTTATTTACACATCCAGCAGCTACAGAGCAACATCAACATGCATGTTCATCTGTTTGTGTCCACCTGATGAAAGTCCAATATTCTCTCCTTGTAGCTCTGTTCATGGTCTCCAGCAGCTCCTGAGGGAAACGTGTCTCTTTATCTGCTGAAGGCTCCTCCATGTTCACCAGCTAGTCTCCACCTGTGTCTGTCTGCTGCCTGCTGAGCAGGAACAGCACAGTGACTTTCATACACATACTGGTCGAGCCTTAGAGCTCACCAATAGATTGGCCTGCTGTTTAGAATGTCTGATGGTCTGAAATGCCTCGTGGTAACGTATTCTGATGGATGTGTGTCTCTGCACAGACTGGGTCCATTAGGTGAAGAGGTCATTATTGTAGGAAGGTTTTACTGCATCGGGGCAGTGGAGCCAGATAGATATCATTCAGTTACAGAACATCTTCTTCACCAACATCCTCGTATTGATGTTTGTCTCTGAAGGGAGTGATCGAGTTCTCTCTGTGTCTGCTGTTTGCCAAGCTGGTCAGCTACACCTTCCTCTTCTGGCTGCCACTCTACATCACCAAAGCAGGTGAGGACCAAACACAACGACAACCAGTAGTGCTCTTCATCAGAATCCTCACTTATGAAACTAAACTAAATGATTGTTCCATTGAATCCTTGATGTTCAACACTATATGACAGTATAAGGTGATGTTCTGAGTCTGCTTGTTCTCAACTCTTAACTGACACAATATGATGTTAAACATTAAGACCACCAGTGTGTGAAACACGGGGGCTCTCGATGGATTCACACTTCAGACGCCCTGGAAGCCTCATTAGCTAAGGTTCAGGGAGTCTCTTAAATCATAAGACAATTATTTGTCACTTGCAATTGTCACTAAATGTAATGCTTAATGTGAAGAGGTTTTCATAATTCAAAATACAAAACATTTATTCACAAATATGAATAGTGAGGCGATAGTAAATTGGTGTAAATGACACAGCCAGCCAGATGATGGCCATCGGGTATTTACGCATCTGGCATAAGACTCAGACGAACCCAGCAGCGGGACTATTAACATGATATCTCATCAAGCTACTGCTCCTGACAGACACGCGGTCTACCGCGCAGACAGAACTCACGCCTCTGGTAAGAAGAGTGGAGTGTTTACACCAATGATTCCATCAGCATGTCCACATCTCCACCAGAGGGAACAATACACTGGACCATGTTCACACAAAGCCCCCCCCCCGCCCTGCTTTGGACCATCAGATCATATTTCCCTGCTTCTGCTACATACTTCCACCCTGCTGATTAAACGGGCATCACCATCAGAAGAACAGTGAAAGTGTGGACAGATGAAGCTACAGCTGCTCTAAAGGACTGTTTGATGAACACCAACAGTGACATCAACATCAGCAGACGTGTTCATTGTAGTGATCACAGAGACACTAAAATGACTCCAGAAGCAGAAAGCCTGGATGAGAGGAGAGGTGAGGGCTGAGAGCCAAAAGAGCTGGAAGGAAGCATACAGCATCGCCAGAGCAAGACTGAACGCTGGCATCAAGGAGGCAAAGAGGAGGAGTCACGAGAGACTGATGAGAGACCTCAACACCAACAACACTACAGACATGAGGCAGGAGATCCACAAAGTCACAGGCTACATGCAGGAGCGCCCCATCACGTGTGGGGCCACGCTCACACATGAGCTGAACACCTTTAATGCTCGCTTTGACCTCCTCCACCAAGAGTCAGCCCTCACGTCTGCCCCTCCCTCCAGAGGACCGGACGCTGTGAGGATCCACAGAGGATGTGAAGCTGCTGGGCCTGATAGCATCCTGGTAGTGGACTAAGAACATGTACCGCCCAGCCAGCTGATATTCACTCATATCTTCAACACAGCACTGTCACAGGAGAGACTTCACAATGTTGTCTGTTGGTTTCAGCTCAGCCTTCAACACAATCTCCCCATGAAAGTGATTGGTGAACGCGAGTAGCTCACTCTGGAACTGGTCATTAGACGTCCTCACAAAGAGACCCCAGCACCTCCTCCACTCTAGTGTTGAACACCGGAGCCCCCCAGAGCTGTGAGCTCAGCCTCCTGCTGTTCACACTGAACACCCACGACTGCTACCCCAAACATGAAGAGAACTCTGCTGTGACGTCTGCAGAGGACACAAACAACAACGGGACTTCATCTAGAGAGGAGATCAACAAGCTTCAGAGTGCAGCTCAGAGAACAACCTCCTGCTCAACGTCAGGGAAAGCAAGGAGCCGAGTGACTTTAGAAAAGAGGAGGCGAAGACACACATCCCCGTCTACATGAGCCGGAGCTGAGGTGGAGCAAGTGAACAGCTTTGAGTTCCTGGAAACCAGCATCACCAACAACCGGACATGGTCCTCACACATCTCCATCCTGGTGAAGAAAGATCACAAACTGCAGGTTTTCTTCAGGAAACCTAAGAAGGCAAAGTTCCAGGTTCTTGTTAACTTGTAGAGAGGAGCAATAGAAAGCCTTCTGACTGAAGCATTACAAACTGGCATAGGATGTGCACAGCCCAGTGCAGGAGGGCTCTACAGCGGGTGATCAAACCATCATCGGTACCATCTGCTGAGCATCAGTGATGTTGGTGAGAAGAGGAGCCTGCAGAGAGCTAAAGGGATATTAACAACCCACCAGCTACACCCTGTTCACCAGCTGCACCCTGTTCACCTGCTGCACCCTGTTCACCAGCTGCACCCTGTTCACCAGCTACACCCTGTTCACCAGCTGCACCCTGTTCACCAGCTGCACCCTGTTCACCTGCTACACCCTGTTCACCAGCTACACCCTGTTCACCTGCTGCACCCTGTTCACCTGCTGCACCCTGTTCACCAGCTACACCCTGTTCACCTGCTGCACCCTGTTCACCTGCTACACCCTGTTCACCAGCTACACCCTGTTCACCTGCTACACCCCTATATATTCTGTGTCAATGAAATATATAGATAGATAGATAGATAGATGAGGTTGTTCTGGACCTGGCTTTGTAATTCAGGCTGGGAAACAATAGAAAGACTTTTGGAACAGACCTGTTTCTGTAATAGATTCTTTTTGCCTTTATTAGACGGGACAGATTGAGGCTGCAGGTCAGATTTGAACCAGGCCTCTGCGCAAATGTCTCAGCTTTGGTACTTTGGGCTCCCCGGGCTCACCTGGTAGAGCAGGCGCCCGATGTACCAAAGCTGAACAGACCTTTTACACAGCATTATTACATTGTTTGCTATGTGATCACTGAGCTGCAGTATCTCAGCCTGCCAGCTCTTTGTGGTCCCCTGAATAATGTCACATTGTATTGTGCTGATGTTCAGTGTGTAGGCAGTCCAGCCCACTCGGTTTCATTATTTACTATGAAAGGCCGTGCCAGACAGAGAATTACATTTGTGTGTGTGTGTGTGTGTGTGTGTGTGTGTGTGTGTGT
>NW_022280080.1:418084-429310 GCF_004355925.1 Anarrhichthys ocellatus | reverse complement strand
GTGTGTGTGTGTGTGTGTGTGTGTGTGTGTGTGTGTGTGTCACGCTCCCTCAGCTCACCTTGATGCCAAGAAGGCTGGAGATCTCTCCACCCTGTTTGACGTGGGAGGCATAGTCGGTAGGTGCTTTTGTTAACCTTTTCCTCTTATGTGCATGCATGTGTTTTTTCTTCCCAAATTCTCTTACTGTCAGTATTTTTACATAGTTTTGTGCTTCATTGTTAGTATGAAAGATGTTTCACCGGCTCATCGCCTCTCTCCATCATGTGTGTGTTTGTGCATGCATCACAGGGGGGATCTTGGCAGGAGTGATCTCTGATAGACTGGGGAAGAGAGCCACCACCTGTGCAATCATGTTGCTGCTTGCTGCTCCTACAGTGAGTTCCCACTGCGCTGCTGCTACACTCATCCACAGTCCATACATCAAGCTAACAATGTTAGATCAGGAAATAAGACATGTGTTTACTGCTGAAAGGAAGTTGATTCTGTGTCAATGATGGACACGTCCAGGCGTAGAAGTGACTGATCAACAGGTCAGCTTTAAGCAGGAGCATACAGACCGTGTTTGGAACTGACCTGAGCTGCCTCACCAGGCCTCTGTCTGCTGTGTAGCACTTAGAGCAAACATCTTTCACTGGAGCTACATGTGTGTCTTTGTTAGCAGTGGAGCAGTAGACAGACTACACAGTGTCTTCTGTTTATGATATACATGAAGAAGACATACAGTAGTTATTGACATTTTTTTAAAGTTTCTGATAACTCAAAGTAGCTACAGAACAGTGTTGACAAATGAGACTGAGATATCCTCTGTTCACGTGAGCTGAATGTATGATCATGCTGCTGACATGTGAATTATGAATAGTGACTGAGAATGTTAGTGTTTTGACGGTGGTGCTTTCTCTTCGTCCTGCAGCTGTACGGCTTCTCCATGATCAGTGAGCTTGGTTTGGGGCCAACCATCGGTAAGAGCAGCTCACACTCCTCAGCCCACTCAGAGGCTAGTGCTAAGTGCTTAGATGATATATATATTATATATATAGATATATATATTCAGTGGTAGTTTTGAGAAGTGAAGAATTGTTGATTTTCTGGTTTCAGATTGTTTAGTTTGAAGAAAACTCGATAGATCTTCATGTTATGTCATTATGTAATAAATAGCTTTGGGTGCTGTGGTCCACTGACCAGCAACATTTAAAGTTAATATTTGTTTAGTTTTATACAATAAATGATTCATCAATTGTTGAGTAAACAAACATTAAATATCATTTAGTAGCATACCTAGTCAATGCCAAACCAATTTATTTACATTTGTATTAAGTGTTAGTTTTGTGTTATAACAACATGGAAATTAATCTTGTTATGTCACAAAACCTTCTCTGTATTTCACAAAAATAACATTAGTCATTCAAATTTCTTGTCATAACAATATAAGTTGATTTGTTGTTATTACAAGAAACTTGCATATGGTGTTAAAAAGAGAAAAGGTAATGGCTGACGACAGAACATTGGAGCCTACTTGGGCTGGAAAAAGTCTTACATATCTGTAAGAATTATATCACAAAATTGAGGCTGTGCCTGTTTTGAGTGACATGTCGGTCGGTACCACGGCGATGTTCAGCGTTCGGTTATGCTAAAAGCCAATCTATGGATTTGGCAGTACATTTTTTCCACTAGGCATATTTGGTTTTAAGCCTGATTTCCGCTAGCTAGTGCTAGCTGCTAAATGGCCTCACTCCTCTCAAGCTCCACCCTCTTGTAAATAAACACATTAGTTGTATAGATGTGAATGGTGATGATACGGCAAAAAGCACTCACAAAGCATGGTAAATGAGACAGAGAGCCAGCCAGCTAGCCCATCCGTCGAGAAGTGTTAAAATATATTTTCGGTTGATCATGAAACTGTGGCTATAGACTTTGTTTATTATTTATTCAAGTCTAATAGTGGTCAATAAAGTCAAATCATATGGCATCAGTCCAGAAAGTCTGAGGTAAAATTATCACTTTCCTGTCCAGTCAGAGTTACAGGAACTCTGGTTGAGCAACAACTCAGGCTTAGCCCGACACTAGCCCGACACTAGCCCGACACTGGCCCGACATTAGCCCGACACTGGCCCGACATTAGCCCGACACCGGCCCGACACTAGCCCGACACCGGCCCGACATTAGCCCGACACCGGCCCGACACCGGCCCGACACCGGCCCGACATTAGCCCGACACCGGCCCGACACCGGCCCGACACTGGCCCGACACCGGCCCGACATTAGCCCGACAGACCAGGTTAATTTCCTAGCATAAGTTGCTATAGTAACCGAGCTTCAACTACATTGAATTTGCTTTATGGAAGGGAATGAACTGAAGAACGGAGATAAGCCTTGTGGGTGGCTGTAGAAACTCCATAACGTACCCAGTCTGTTTTCTCAGGCATGCTGTTGGTGTGTGGAGGTCTAGTCAATGGACCGTACTCCCTCATCACGACTGCAGTATCTGCTGATTTGGTAAGCATCTCTACCTCCGACTCCTGTCTTCTGAACTTGTACATGATTATTTACTAAATCTGCACAGGCCCCCTCTCTCATTCCCTCTCTCTTTTGACCTTTGACCCTAGGGGACCCACAAGAGCCTGAAAGGCAATGCCAGAGCATTGTCTACTGTCACTGCCATCATCGATGGCACAGGATCTGTAGGTCAGTACCACCGATCAACTGACAATTAGGTTTCTGTACTGAGACATACACTATAGGAAAAGACCCCAGCAAGCACCATTTTAGTTTCGGGACACTATCTGACCTTCTGTAATGCAAACCTACCGAATGTCAAACATTGAACTAATTAACCGATTAGGCCAGTGTTCTTTAGAATATTTCTAAACAGCAACCAAACAGCTGGTCACTGTAGCTTTTAGTAAATGCAACTCACGCAGGAGGAAATAGTGCATTTGTTGGGGACTGTTTTCAGTGGCAGATTAATACATATCTGGTGCGCTAGTGAGTATTTAAAGCAACAGTGTATGTGGGATTGAGTATTGGGAAATAAAAATGAAATAATGATTTGCCTAGTGGCGCTCATACTGGCATGTCTTCTGTTCTTTCTCACATCAGTGTATTCACCATGTCCGAGATATATATTTGTCAGTTGTTGAGATAAATGATCCCGCCTATGTTTGTGATGTCAGGTGCAGCACTGGGCCCCCTGCTGGCTGGGCTGCTGTCTCCAGGCGGCTGGGATCAGGTCTTCTACATGCTGATGATCGCTGACTTCCTTGCTCTGTTGGTGAGTGCTTTAAAAAGCATGAACAACAAAGTATCATCACCAATAGAAGTAGAGGAAGTAGATACGTTTCATTGAGTTGTCCTTAAAGGTCAACTAAATAATGGGGCTCATTCACCAGTATGAGGTCAGATCAGTCTCAATATTGCTCACAGATGGATTTGGGGATTTAGATATAAATGACTCCCCATAAAAATATTTTTCAATGCACACAAAGAAGTTATTATATATAAATATAAACAAAATCCACATATTCTAATGGATTCATAATAATATTTCTGATGGACACACAAATATTTCTGGTTATGAATGAATGTGGTAGAAAACATATTTGATGTTGTTGCATTTATATACAAGCTGTTGATCCTGCATTTACAAACTGCTGGTCATGTGTGAACTTCACTGCACTTTTTTGAGACTCCTTTGATGTCGTTGATCCCCCCCCCCATAGTCTCCCCCGATAGTCTAAAGTAACCAAATAATATAGAATAATAATATGCAGTACAAGTAAACTTCAATAGTTTTTAAGTGGAGGTACTTATCTTTTAAAGATATTTTTTGCCATTTCTGCTTTATTAGAGAGAGAGAGAGAGAGAGAGAGAGAGAGAGAGAGAGAGAGAGAGATGTATGTATGTATATGCATATATATGTATATATATATAACATGCAGGATAGTACCCAGGTTGGAATTGTATATGTAACCTTAAGACAAGCTGTAGTAAAATAAATAAATGAACCACTAATTGACTGTGTGTGCAGCTTTTGCTACGGCTCGTGACGCAGGAGCTGACCTCCAACAAATCCCGTCCCATCTCCGCTGTAGAGTAAGTCCTGCTTTTCTCCTGTTCATCATGTTACTCAATGTCCTGTTTCTATTAAATGTTCTCGCTTTCCTTTCATTCCTTTACTCTTTATTTCTCAAAGATTGTGAATCATTTTGCTTTTGTATTCAAATGTTGAGCTGTGGTGTCAAAATGGTTTTCTCCACTTTACATTTAAAAGCAACTATAACTAATGTCGTGGCAACATTGTAATCCCGCTCTGACAATGAGGAACGAGACAAAAAGGTCTTACAGTATTGTCACACTTGTAATGCTGCGAGCATTAACGGTACACAGGACAAAGGTTAGGTAGAAATATACCGTGGCTTGGTCAGCCCCCTCTGGATGTTTCCTTCAGTTAGTATATTGCAAATCTTTGTTCAAAAGCCTTCTCATCATCATCTGATGACATCCAGGTGTGCAACAATGCCTTAGTTTAGACTATCAGGCCAGGGTTCATTCAGTCAAAGCTTACATGATCAGATTCAGTATGATCAAACATAAGGGAAGTTACCATGATCACACAGTGCATGATCGGAGGAATTTCCTTTACACTATGAACACATACAGTACATTGAAAAGTGTACCAGTTAAGTGTTTATTTACTTTTTGCAGAATACATTACAATATGTTCTTGCAGTGCTTATTCTGTAAATTCTTGTTTTCTATCATTATTATTATTTGTATTAGTAGTGGTAGTAGTAGTAGCATCCCTGCAAGACACTTGGAGGACTGGCGAGACAAGTGGGATGGGATGGGGGCACTTGGAAATTCCGTAGTTGAAGTTACAATCTTGCAGATCTGCGTTCTGTTCTCTTTGGTGCCACCTCTGTGAATAATGCATGCATGCATACAAACATACATACATGCATGCATACATACATACTTACATGCATACATAATAATAATAACACATCAATTTTCTATAGCGCTTTTCAAAATACCCAAAGATGCTTTACAGGGCAAAGACAAACAGAACAAAAAAAAAATGCATACATACATACTTGCATGCATACATACTTGCATGCATACATAAATACATGCATACTTGCATACATACTTGCATGCTTGCATACATACTTGCATACTTGCACACATACATACATACTTGCATACATATATACATACTTGCATACATACATACATACTTGCATACATACTTGCATACTTGCACACATACATACATACTTGCATACATATATACATACTTGCATACATACATGCATGCATGCATACATACATACATGCTTGCATGCATACATGCTTGCTTGCATACATACATGCTTGCATGCATACATGCTTGCTTGCATACATATATACATACTTGCATACATACATACATACTTGCATACATACTTGCATACTTGCATACATACTTGCATATTTGCACACATACATGCATGCATACTTGCACACATACATGCATGCATACATGCATACATACATACATGCTTGCATGCATACATGCTTGCTTGCATACATACATACTTGCATACATACATACATGCTTGCATACATACATGCTTGCATACATACATGCATGCATGCATACATACATGCTTGCATACATACATGCATACATACATACATACACACATACATACATACACACATACATACTTGCATGCACACATGCATACATTCATACTTGCATACATACATACTTGCATACATACATACATACATACACACATACATACTTGCATACATACATACATACATGCATACATTCATACTTGCATACATACATACTTGCATACATACATGCATACATACTTGCATACATACATGCATACATACTTGCATACATACATGCATACATACATACAGTACATACTTGCGTACTTGCTTGCATACATACATACATGCTTGCATACATACATACTTGCATACATACATGCTTGCATACATACATACTTGCATGCATACATGCTTGCATGCATACATACATGCTTGCATACATACATACATACATACTTGCATACATACATAGAAGTATGTATGTATTTATGCATGCATGCATGCATGCATACTTGCATGCATGTATGCATGCACACATACTTGCATGCATACATACTTGCAGACATACATACATTATATTACTTTACATTTGTTGCTAGCAGAATTGTCTGGAACAGACATGCATACCAGTTTGGATGTCCTTGTCCTTGTGGCTACACTGTATATGCCAATTCAATTTTAGAGGGATAATATTGAGTGCCACTAGATGGCGATTCAATCTTTCTTAATATTGTATAGATAAAGTAGTATTAGTAATATATACCAAGAACCAATCGGATACCAGAGTTTAAAAAATGAGCTGTATGCCTCACTGTGTGTAAGAGATCATTCTTTATGTGGAAGGCTTGACTTAAACATTGTATTTTTATTCTCCAGCTAATTGAGTCAGTATTGGTGCATCCTTAATACTTTTAATTTAAAAAAATGACTGCCTGAGATGAACAAGGGACACTTAAATTAAATCTATGAACTAGAAACATTACTAAATGAAGTAAAGGCAGATCTCAATAATGAACAGAAATGCATCATTTTCTGTGCATGAAAATAGATGGAATCAATATTATAATGTAATATCGTGTAATGTAATAATTATAATATAATAGCCATCCCAGTCATAATATGAAATGAAATAAAGCTTAAGGATTCATCTTAAGGTTTGTGTTCTTAAGGACTGGATGGCATTCAGCTTTATTTACAATGTTGAGATCTATTGGGACCTCCACTCTTGGATATGGAGGTTAACAATACTTTATTATTGAAAAAGGATAAAGAGCCCTTCTTCTGCGCTCCGTCCTTTATCACTGTTGAATGCAGATGATCATTTATTTTCAAAAAGCTCATCAGATGAACCAACGTTCTAAAGCCAGAACACAAAATGATGACAGTAAATCGTTTGATGAATATACTTAATAAAACGGGGAAAGAACATTGTTCCTTCATTGACCACAGGTTCAGTCTGCATAAAGTTTATTGCTCCAGACTGTAAAACTTAATGACACCCAACTCATCAATATGGTGTTAATGTTGTTTCTACTTCACAGGTTGAAGGAGCACTGAGCACTTTGATTGAACTGCCTCCACGTAGGAGCACACACACACACGCACACACACACACACACACACACACACACACACACACACACACACACACACACACACAGGCCCATGATAATATACACAGTGCTGTGGCAGCTGAAGTAGCTCACTGTACTAGCGTCCCTGAGGAGGAGCTGAAGCTGAAGTTGTGGCTGGTGAACCAGAAAGACCTGCAGCAGAAATCTGTCTGGAGGATTCATCTTCACATCCAGGATTTGCTCGCTACTCAACTCTTCCCTCCTCTTCCTGTGGCAGACTAGAGCTTGAACACACTGCCTGAGATTGGCAGATACATGAAACGAGCCTTACTTTGATGTGTATATTAGAAGTAGAAGTGACTCAAGCTATTTATTTTGGATAGCTGTCTTTGAAACAGCAACTTCCATGACTGTGTCCTTCTGGATCCTAATGTAGCTAACTTCCTATTCTTCTCCTTATGAGCCCACCCAACATGGACCTAACAGAACATCTGGAACACAACAGTTAAGTTTTAACCTAACATCTTAAACTATACCATTTGTTATTTCATGCCCAACCCTAACCCTGCAGTGGGCCCGTGGTGGCATCTAGTCTGGATGTAGACGTTTGAATCATGACGTGCTCATTGGCAGCTTGAGAATAAATACAGTCGATCAAGCTGTTAGGTGTGCAGGTGTTGAAGTCAACTTACAGAAGTAAAGCTCTTTGTTCTTAAATCAATACATTCCTTTGTTTGTTACCTTCTATCCACGTATCCATGTTGCCAAACACTGACTTAAGATGCACAGAACGCTCACCAATGAATATTCAGTAGCTGTGAGATGATTAAAGCTTCAAGCCCTTTCACACACGGAGCCCAGCGTGGAGTAAAGGAAATATTAATCTAAAATCAGCTTTGCAAACATTCTATAAAGAAGTAGATGCATTCAACAGTTTTATCTGTGCTCTAGGATACACAATGCATTTGGGTCCACAGTGCACCTTTAAAGCCAGTTCACCTAAATTATGAACAATCTCTCATACTTTGTATCTGTGGAGTCAGACGATCTCTAGCTCCGCCCACTACACCAATGATGGGTGAAGTTAAGTTCAGTGTGTGGTGCTGACGACATTCAACAGCAGCATCTTTCCACAAATACAGTCGTGTCCTGTTATTCTAGATGATCTGTTTCTACCAAGGAAAGTAGTTCAACTGTTGACGGCTTGTTCTGTGGATTATTTAGAAAGACAGTTTCTGTCATGTGTAGGAATCTTTAAAAGTCATATAATAATTCTTTGAAAATGTCACATTTCTATTGAATAGATTGGGGTGGAGGCTGAAATCTCCACCTGGACAGATTGTCTGCATGGATCGAGTAAGTTTGTTTGGGATTTATGTGAAGTGAGTTCAAGCTTCATGGGAACACTAAAGCTTCCTGTGCTCACACTATTGACCTCGTCAACAGTGTGAGCAGTTCAATGGTTTGTGTTAAACACAAACCATTGAACTCTCCCTCTGTCTGTTCAATGAGTGTGTCAGATGTGATGCTGTGTGTGTGGAAGGAGCTCAAACCAAGACCACTCCGTCTCCTCTCAGTGGAAGTTGCTGCTTCAGTGTCTTCTTTGCCTTAAACCAAAGAGATTGTGGGATCATGTTAATGTATTTTAATTAAGAGACGACTTATTTGTCATTTAAGTTATTCCTGTTGGTTTTGTGGCGGTTTCTGATGTTATGAAATGAAGGCACAAAGGTGTGTTTCTGTATCAGACCGGTGACGTCTGTTCTCTGTGGTGATCTGAGATATTATGAATGTAAACTTCTTGTCAAACCTCATATGGATATGTTTTGCAGTGCGATGTTGATAACTTTAAGTAACATGTTTATAGTGACAATTACTTCCACTATATGATCGTGTTATCATTAAAGATCCTATCGATGAAAATCTGAACACTAAGACACAAAGAGCTCACGGTAGACATTTTAGATTTTATCCTGCAAATGTAAAATCCACCAAATACAAACACCTTGTAATGCCATCTAATGTCATATTGTAAACATATTCATCCATTATTCACTTACTCATAATGCCTTCTTTAGAACAAGGCCACATGTGTTAATTTATTCCGTGTCAGTGAGGCCGAGTACTTGAACCTTTGTGTGCCTTATTTGTTGTTTGTCTTTTTGCCAGCCACTTGATTTTGTAAAGAAAAAAACATCTCCAAATGTTTCCTTGTTTCTTTGGGAATGAACAATAAAGAACTAGTTTTCTTCACTCGACTGGTTGTGTTCTTGATGGCTCTCTCTCTGCAGCGGACTACTACAGGTCAGACCTAAATCCGTCTAATACATAGCATGGAGTGCCCTTAAGTCTCAGCTGGAGGTGGCAGGTGTCATCCGAAATGATAAGCTCAACAGACAGAAACCCACTCAGTGACACAGGCAGACAACACGTCACACACACACACACACACACACAGGATGTTGAAGGGCACAGTTTCATGAATCTTGATCCCTGATATGAGCTAGGACTCCACTAAATGTACCCTCTGCTTTTACTTTTACCACCCTAAGGTTTGGGAAAAAATAAACATTCAAGTTGCAGATGGTTAACAGCCAATGTGGCTTAAAGGAACAGTTCACAATTAAAGAAATACGCTTTTTTGCTTTCTTAAAGTTAAGTTAAATGTGAAGATTGATAACAGTCTTGTCTGTGCATTAAAAGACCCGTTCAGATTGTTTCACGTCTGTCTCCAGTCCACACTCCCACGGTGATATGTATGTTCAAGGTCAAGCTGTCAGAGCTACCATGGAGCCCACGCTGCCACCAAAGCACTCCCTGAATTCATATAATCTAATATGCAAAAACCAAAAAGCTATTTCAGAGAGAAGCAGACAGAAAGGTCTACAATGTGTCTATGGTGTCAAACTGATTCAGCAGCAAAAACAGGTTAAAACGATAAAGATAGAAGCTTAAAGACAATGAAATGAAGGGGCAACACTGTTCCTGTAAAGCCGGGCAGATCTTTATTAACGATCAATAAAAGCAAAAACAGCGTGTAGATATTCAGGATACCTTCAGTAGCTAGCGTAGCATAGACGTGCTAATGCTAGTTAGTGATGTGCTAATGTCGTCTGATAATGTTAGCTATACAGGCGTTTATAGAAACGTATATCTCCTTTTAACATCTGAGGATGAAGAGTATCACTATTACACAACGTTTAATTGAAGCCCTGCCGACATGCTGCTCACTTGAAGCTCGATGTTACGCTTTTCATACTGTATGAAACTAGACGACCTGGTGAATCCAATAGTACCGACCATGTCATGCTTGTTGGGAAGGAGGCTAAATAACACTACGAACAAGGTCAATTTTGGCAAGGCGATCTTTGCAGGGGTCCCTTGACTTCTCACCTCAAGATACGTGAATGAACAAGGTGGATATCCACGAGTCTTCCTGCTGCAGACTTTATGATAATCCCATGCAGCTTGGAGCAAAACCAAGCAGTTGTTTGCATGCAGAATGTATCATTTTCACCTATTGTAATTGCATTAATTGGGTATGACCAGAAATCTGAGACTGTTGTTGATCCAATGAGCCCAATTGTATTAATATGTGATGACGTTAGTCCCCATAGTAGCCATTTCACATAGTGAGGCCACTCACTTTGAAACTTGAAGTCACTGTATAAAAATGAAACTTGTTGTGACCTCAGCCTCATGAAACTTACCGAGCACAAACTAGAGACCCTCAGAGCATTCAGGACATTCAGGACATTCAGGACATTCGGAGGATGTTTTGGCTTTCCTATGTATATTGACAATTCTTACATAAGTTGCCAAAAGTCAAAAGGTTTTGATACTAAATCACAGACTTTTTCTATGGTGTCCCTCGAGGTCTTGGTGTCTTAATGCCGTATTTTTGATGATTTTTGATTATTTTTATAAATTCTCAAGCGGTAAAAATATAGTACCAAATCGGTGTAATAAATGATATCCATCAAAATTGCTACAACTTGTGTCTTCCACGTACTGTTACTCTGATACCTCTGCTGTCTTCCACGTA
>NW_022280080.1:415847-418074 GCF_004355925.1 Anarrhichthys ocellatus | reverse complement strand
TTACTCTGATACCTCTGCTGTCTTCCACGTACTGTTACTCTGATACCGCTGCTGTCTTCCACGTACTGTTACTCTGATACCTCTGCTGTCTTCCACGTACTGTTACTATGATACCGCTGCTGTCTTCCACGTACTGTTACTCTGATACCGCTGCTGTCTTCCACGTACTGTTACTCTGACTCTTCAGAAACCAAGCCAGGAAACCCAGCACGAGGGGCTGAGACGTCACTCCAACTTGTCTCTGATTGGTGGAGATGGAGACGTTACAACTGTTCTCCCCCAAGCATTGAACACAAAACAAACACAAAGAAGTTGTGTAATCTACCTGTGTGTGTGTATTTGTATGCGTGTGTGAGACACCGTGCCTGTAGGTGAGCGCGCGCAGACCCAGGAGGTCTGTAGTGAATGAAAGAGGCGGGGGCGCGCGTGGACAGGCTTTATGAGATGCGGCAGATAGCGAGGTGACAGAGCGGAGAGACACCGGGAGTAAGAGTCCGAGGAAAAGAGAGTTTGTATCGGTGTGTTCGACAGACGAACAGGCAGCTGCGATGCTGTCGGACCGCTGACTCCATTATCACCACCCTCGGTTTGTTTAACGGCGGTGAGACTTGGACCGGAGCGGTGACAGGGACCACGGAGCAGTAACCGCACAGCGAAACACCGACGCCGGGAAGAAGAGTGGGGACCATGGGCTCCGCTTCGTCCTCCTACCGGGTCATCTACCTGGACGTGGACGGCCGGATCCAGAAGGTACACAGAGGCTGTAGATGACTGTATGAAGGCTACAATGTGTCAACACTGTTAGTAAAACAGAGACAATGAAATAAGAATAAATCACAAGTATAACATAACGTTACAACACTCCAAACAAGTAGCTACAAGCCTTCATAGAGAGGCCACTTCTACTATGTATTTTAATAAATCCACGTTGTTTCAGAAGAAGAAGGGATTACATCAATACAAACATGAAAAGTGACTTTAGTTACCGAAATGATTAAAACAAAGAATATAAGCCTATAGTGCTCAAACTTTACTACAGCATTTAAAATATTATTGTAATTATTATTCCTAATAACCAATATCATAATCATAATTGCTAATAAGCTGCTGAATTAGCATATTTCAACCTTATGTTGTTAATCATGTTGTTATACACGGTTATAATTGACAATGAAGAAATACATGTTATCTCACCCATAATGGCGTTCCATAATAAGCATAATGTATAATGTAAAGTATCATAAGGAAGCCTATACGCCAGTAATATTACACGGGTAGCCTAGTAGACGTCAAATGACTTCGACAGTATATCTCTATAGGTGAAGCTATTATGTCACTTAAATTGTAATATTGACAACCGGAGAATATAGAAATGTTACTGTGATGTCTTAATGATCAAACAAATGTCATTCAACATCACAAAGGGGCTTTAAACCCACGCTGGGCTCGTTGGACAGCCTGCACGTCCATTAGATAGAAATGGGATGTGGTGAGTTAGCAGTGGCGTCATTCTGTCAGGACAAGCAACTAAAAAAGAAGTGTGTCCTTATCAAACATAAAGCATCTTCATAAATGCTGTCCTTTGATATGAGATGTGAAGCCACAGAGAGATGTGAGGCTTGCTTGAGTGAGGTGGGCACACAGGGAGCTGCAGGTCTGCCTTCATTCCTTCGTGCTGTGTGTCTGACAGTGAATTGAGTCAATTACACACCAACGCTGGTACGGCCTTTAGTCTAAATGTCAGTTCATCACAGCGAATGTAATGATACTGAGCACTTTATTGGCTAAAAAGAGTGTGCATAAGTAGAGACCATAGTTCTGATGATGTGTCTGAATCATCAGCATTCACTGCAACCTCACCGTTATCGTCTTATGTGTGTGTGTGTGTGTGTGTGTGAGAGTGTGAGTGTGAGTGTGAGTGTGTGTGAGTGGGTGTGAGTGTGAGTGTGTGAGTGTGAGTGTGTGTGAGTGTGTGTGTGTGTGACAGTGTGTGTGTGTGTGTGTGTGTGCGTGAGTGTGAGTGTGTGTGAGTGTGTGTGTGTGTGTGTGTGAGAGTGTGTGTGAGTGTGTGTGTGTGTGAGTGTGTGTGTGTGTGAGTGTGAGAGTGTGAGAGTGTGTGTGAGTGTGAGTGTGAGTGTGAGTGGGTGTGAGTGTGAGTGTGTGAGTGTGAGTGTGTGTGAGTGTGTGTGTGTGTGTGTGTGTGTGTGTGTGTGTGTGTGTGTGTGTG
>NW_022280080.1:382307-400847 GCF_004355925.1 Anarrhichthys ocellatus | reverse complement strand
GTGTGTGTGTGTGTGTGTGTGTGTGTGTGTGTCTGTGTGTCCTGCAGCTCTTTGGCTGTATTTGGTTTCTCACAAGCAGCCATACCTTCTGTATTTGCTGTGGATGACTGAGCTGTTTGTGGGATCAGGGGTCATGCTGGTACCGGTACCGGTCCCTGAAGCAGCTGTGTAACACACACAAGCTCTAGTATTTGGATGACGGTGTTAATAATCGACTAGTTTCAGCTCAGGGTTACAGAGTGACAGTTATGAGCATTGATTTGACTATGAAAGGATGAACGATTGGTAAGGAAAGGAACACAGTCAGTGGGCGGCCCAGTGTGCATGCTTCCTCGCTTTAATTGAACGCATATTTAAATGACTTTGAAATGACAAACCTGTTGCATATTCAGCTCCACTTTTCATACACACACTGTGGACAGCAGCTTGCATAACAAAGCGCTGCTCTTACTCCCATTGTTTCCTCTGTTCTGTTCTCACGTCCTTATTCACGCTCATCGCTCTGTGGTTCATGTGTGCGGTTTGCGTGATCAGATTGAATATGGCTTCTCTTTTATCTGCATAGCACTGGATCCTCGTCCTGGCTGCGTTCAGGGAACAGATTATGATAAATGTGTTCGTTATTGAAATCAGTCGTGCTATCTTATAACGAGAACATGAATCTGTTGAGCATCGATGAATACTGTGGAGAGAAAATTAAAATAAGCACTCTGCTTAAACATCCCAGGAGTATTTAACTAACCAAATGAAATCATAGTAAAAAAACAACAGAGACATAAGAGCATATAAATGACCAATGAAGTCACTCAAAGACCCGGTTAAGGGGAGCAGAGGAAGGACGGTGATACCTGACAGGATCAGCACCGGTTCTGCATGCATACCCAGAATGCTTCACCAGAGTTAGAGGAGAGACAGAGTTATAGACTCTTGAATTGCTAGGAATCGACCAGTTAATCAGTTTGGGTGATTATCAGTAAGAAGCACTTTGAATGAATGTAGACGCCGTCAGAGCAGAATTTAAATAAGGGAGCGATTCTCTACTTCACAAAAACTCCAAAAACCTTCAGCGCATTATTCTTTCTGGCGATAGCGTTAGAAGATATCTGAGCCGTTCACTTTATTCCTCTGTAGAATATATAACGCAGCAGCATCAGCTCCTGGTCCACGATACAGACAGGAGACAGGGAGGATCAGAAACCCTTCAGCTGCTACTTTAACTCACCAGATACTCCAGCCACGTAACTCTGCGTTCATGACAGGAGATCACACTTTAGGAGCCTCCTGACTCCGGGAATATGCAGCAACATTAAAGGTTTGTAAGAGCAGCCGTTAGAGAAGTAATCCTGGCCAGTCAGAAGCTCAGAACAGCACATGGCCCATTTCAAATACAGAGAACATGTTCCAACCATGTAATCCATCACATCACACTTCTATGTTCTCTAACTGATAGTTGAGTTCAGAGTAAGAAAGGTTCATTACAAGACAGAAGTAAAGCCGGTATTTCTGTCCGCCTCTAGTTATCAGTATTCATATAATATTAATATACGTAGGGCTACTTGCTTTGCTCAAGGAGCATAGACAAATACCAAAAGAATACCAACAACCATACATGACAGCACATAATATAACATGAACATAAACATCATAAAAAGCATGATTTGGCAAATTGATAAAAGACATCAGATTTCATAACCATACATTTCCAGTAATATAGGAAGAAGTGTTTGTGTTTCAGAGCAGAGATGAAAAGCAGCTGTAGACGTGGTGTTTGTGAAGCACTGCTGTCTGTCCGCTGACCTCCACCAGTCCCTGTCTCTTCCACCTGTGACAGGCTGCCACTGCCAGACCGCTGAAGTGCTCTTTGACCTCTCTCCTCCACCACCATCCGCTCCTTAGTCCTGACAGCACTCGTCAAACCAGCCTCCAGCAGCACCGCACGGCCGCCCCGTTCATCTCTCGCAGCCACAGAGCTGTTCGTTGATCTTCGATGCCACACATCACATGCAAATACCTTCTGTATCTATGTGGCTCATCCTTCTTTGACACAAATCATTTGTCATGTTCAATGACAGTGCTTGGCCTTGTTCTGAAGCTGGAGGAGGAGAAGGACAACATATTTATTGCCCCTGTGCTGCAACATGCACATTCTTTAATCAGAAGAAGAGACCCGAGCGTTGGAAGCCAAGAGTTTCTCCCCAGTGGTTGATTGCTCCACTTTCACACAGCTGTAGAGAGAGGAGGAAGGAGAGCCATGACACCCGACTGTACCCTACTGCAGGAGGACTGTTAGTCTGCTAACGTTTGATTAGAACTACAGAAAGATGTTGAAAATATCTACATAAGTAGCTGATTTAAAATGTACTCTAAATTAAATTGAGTTCCGTCCATCACATTATTCTCCAAATGGTACATGGACTGTACTTGTAGAGTTCTTTTCTAGTGTTGCGTCCACTCAAAGGTCTTTAACACTACATGTCATCATTCACCCATTCACACTGATGACAGGGCCACCATGCAAGGTGCTACCTGCCCATCAGGACTCTCTAACATTCACACAACATTCATCCATTCGGGAGCAACTTGGGGTTAAGTGTCTTGCCTCTGCTCTGCCACTGAGCCACGGTCGCCCTGCTAAACAAGACTAAAGACTAGCACACCAGGAATAAAGCTGTTAGTGCACTGACATGAATGTCTGCAATTGTACCCGAGTGTCTGAATGCTGATTGTGAATTTTTTGTACTATATAGTGCCTCAAAAATTCCCACAATGGAACAAAACAGTAGTGTACATGCACACTACTCTCTGCTAACAGTCCCACAATGCAATGTTCCACATTTGTAAATGAAAGTTACCATTGTATCTGACAGTGATGACACTAAATGATAATGATTTAAAACAAAATGTGCTGCTCGTAGAATAAGTAACTACTGAGTGAAAGAGGGGGATGTCACACGCAGCCTGAGTGCTCTCATGGGATGAACAGCAGCACTGACCGTGGAACTGTTCACATTGTGGATGCTGCGTTGAGTGCATGTAATGTTAAATGTGCTGTTGAGAAATAATCATGTTCATACGAGGCTTCAGACAGACTGTGTATGAAGCCTCAGCTTCATCCTCTCTTCATCAGCCTCAGCTGGGCTTTAAGCCCAATGCTAACATTAGCTAGCAACATGCTAATGTTTAGCTTGTTTGTATGCTAATTGTAGCAGGTTAGCATGCAGTCTTATTTTCAATAAGCTAAAGAGCTCACTTGAAGCTGGTATTGAAAGTAATAAACCTGAGCTGACTATCTGATGTGCAGTAAGGATTACTGTGATGTTTTTACTTCCCCTGCTTTACAAAGGATGCCATCATGTTGTGAAGAGGTTCATATCCAGATTGAATATGTTCAGTTGTTGGGTCATGGATTTAAAATTGTTCCTTATCATGTGTGTGTGTGTGTGTGTGTGTGTGTTGTTCTCCCTCAGGTGGTGTTCAGTAGATTATGCAGCCCGTGTGACATTAAGGATCTGCTCTGTACAGCCCTGGGTGTGCCAAGGTAAAACACACACACGCACGCACACACGCACGCACACACATGCACACACGCTATGGAGGGTAGAAGGGATCACATACTCGTGTGTGGTTATTTCTGAAAGTCCCACATGTGTGCGTCTGTATGTCATTAGTACAACTCAGTGCACACATATGACTCCTGACACACAGGAGTGTGTGTGCACGTTTGTCTGTGTGCACATCCTGCGACTGCAGGTGCGTACGTTTGCCTCTGAACTGGGCTGACCCGAAACTTCAACCGTGGGTTAGGCTACCAATGCAGCGTTGTTGTTCTAATTATTATACTGTATAATAATAATACCCCAACAATCCAGATTCAGCAAAATCTCCCAGATTCAGATTCAATTTGTTGATGAATGTTTATCAAATCAACTTTCTTTTATGAATATAACTCCTCAGCTGCTTCTGTTTGTGTGCAGCAAGAGGGAGAGTAAAGCCTTAACAATATTTTGAAAGGTTGAACGCCAACAAATATGGATTAAGGCAGGAGTTCTTCTTGGAGTTCTTCTTGGGTAAAAAACATGTTTTGAATTTTGGAAATGATTATGTCTAACTTTTTTCAATAACTTTTGACAAGCTTCAGACTGGTTCAATGAAATATATATCTGTTATCATATATCATTTGATTACACATTCAATATTAGGCTATACATTATACATTATATCATTTTGACGACTTTTTAAATTGTATTTTTGTTTTTCCCCAAGACCTCTGACTTGAGACCCGTTATCATACACATGTCACATGTCATCTCTGTAACTCAATAACAGGATCAGATGTCAGAAGAAGCCTGCGGTCATTGAAGACTGATATCACCTCAGCATGGCTCCTGCTGCACATGTGAAGCTCAAGTTTGCATACATTTGGACATTGTCAATTATCTTTCTATGTTGCGTCTGTGCTCCATCAGTAGGAGGTGAAGAGAAGTGTCGTGCACTCACTCTTGTTGCAAGTGGTTTCAATACAACACGTATAGTAACACATAAGGACTACAGTGTACGCCTTACATGAAGAAGAATATAATCAAAAGTCAGAGATTTTCAACTAGCTGCACCACCAGTGGCTGTGAAGACAGGTGGAGTTAATGGTCTCACTTTGTTTGTATTAGATTTCGGTTAGTCTAGTTTTCTGTTTTATTGCTTAATATATGAACTTTTAAAGCTCGGGTTGGTCATCTTGAGAAATTAGAAAGAGTTCACGAAATTTTAAGAAGTACTGAACCACAAACACCCAGCCAGTGTTCCAATGAAAGTAGCTAGCAGCAGTGGCTCCAAAAGTTTCTAAATCTATAGCGAGAAGGTCAACAAGTCAGCAACACTGACAGCCAATCTCTTCAAACCTACCTCCAGATTTACAGAGATGTGGGGAAAAGAGGGGCAACAGATGCAGATGAGCCCTCTCCAGGAGATCAGAAGAAGAAGACAGAACACTGTCATCAGAGCAGCTGTGTTCTTAGTCCCAGTAGGCGTTAGTATTCTAGTAACTAAAATGACTTGTTCTGGTCAGACGTTACAACATTTGAGCGGATTTTTTGTGGCAGACTAATGTTACATTTGTAGAGCTGTATGCATGTTAGCATTGTCATTGTGAGCATGTTAGCATGCGGACACTAGAACTAAGCTCAAAGCACTGCTTTCTTTCTTAAAAACATTCCTTTATATGTTGTACCTGGTGTCATTCAATTGTCACGTTGTCATCGAAGCAGCATCAATGCAGCATCTGTTCTGTTATTGATCGACAGACATTGCTTATGATCCCTGGAGGAGGAATTCGCCTTTTTTGTGCCCAGACAACATCGATATTCAGTGTTGTGCTCAACAACACATGAGGATGGATGTTTTGCCCTGATGGAAGATTGGAACTGGGCCGTATGCATATATACTGTAGATAGATATATATATATATATATATATATATATATATATATATATATATATATTGCATTCATGCAGCCTTACACATGGCTTCTAGTAGAATTGAAACATGTGTTTTTGTCTTCATGCAGGAGCACTAATCTGTCCCTGCTGGATTCTTCTGGAGCCATGGTGTCCATCGACCCCACCATGCCACACAACACAGAGAGGTATTGGAAAGTCTGCATCCCACTGATGTCTTAATTGATAAATTGATTATTTGATAGAACATCTGCTGGCTGTTTGATTGAAAGACACATTCTCTGATTGGCTGTAAACTCCGGCATCCCTTGCTCCTTCCTCCTCAGCTGTGAACACATCACTAGCTCCACCTCCTCAGCTGTTAGCACATCACTAGCTCCTTCCTCCTCAGCTGTGAACACATCACTAGCTCCTCCTCCTCAGCTGTTAGCACATCACTAGCTCCTCCTCCTCAGCTGTTAACACATCACTAGCTCCTCCTCCTCAGCTGTTAGCACATCACTAGCTCCTTCCTCCTCAGCTGTTAACACATCACTAGCTCCTTCCTCCTCAGCTGTTAGCACATCACTAGCTCCTTCCTCCTCAGCTGTTAGCACATCGCTACAATGAGCTGCCATGACATGTGATCTTTATGTTTGCATTAGAAGCCCCCCTGAGTTTACCTGGAGCCTGTTCATTCATAAGTAATTAGAAATACAGCTCAGAGTAAATACGCCTAATCATTTTTATCATTCACAACATAATGTACCACTGTTGACTTTCTCTGGTAAAACGTTCTTCAGTAAACTAACACTGCCAACATGAGATTGGCCTTATGGTAGTCTTCCTATGGTGAAGATCTAGATTCTACATGTTGCACCCTTAAAATGAACCGTCCAACAACACGTCCATCTTCATTTTGCAACTTTTATTTACAAACCCAACGGTTAAGCACAAGCACATTTTGCCTTCAGCCTGCATACATCACGTTCTCTCAAAAAACTCTCTTAAAGCGACAGCGCTTTCTTCTAAAGGGTCAGTACACCAACTTTCTTCCCTTTACAGTTACCAAGCATAACTACTGAAGTAAAACAAATATGCATGAACTTAAACACATATTTAAAGCAAATTATTTTACATAGACACACTGATAGTAAATTAGCAAGCAATATGAAATGACATATTTCAGTGCGCTACACCCACATTGTGTTTTTAAATATGTATATTTGTGTTTCTAATTACTAATTATCAAGGATGTACAGGACAATTTATTCCACCATTTTATTGCTGCTCATGCAAATGTTTTTCTCAAAATCAGCGATCAACAAACCTCAAAAAGATTTGTCTCATGTTTCCTCACATAGAGGATTTCTTACAAAGGTTATCTGATAGCAGTGTCTAAAACAAGATTGAGCAGAGAACCAGCAATAGAAATATCTTAGTTGTTAGACTAAGAAGCACACTAAACATTTACAATGGGCTATATTACATTGAATTAACAATATTTAATAGAATAGAATTTGCAACAAGTAACCCAAGAAGTCTCTCTGAACTCTGTTAAGACAGAAGAATTCTGATGCAGAAGTATAATGATGACACAAGAGCAGTTAGCTTTCATTCTCTACAGAGCTTCTGTCTGTAGTTAGAGGCCAAAGTGCCCTCCGTCATTCAACTTCCAAAGCAAATGAATTAACATCACATCTTGCACTAAAGTGGGGATTCAGGGATACGTGCCCAAGAAAAAGAGAGCTAGAGGGCTGGACGGTGGTGGAGCAGAATTCCCCAGGCAGGCATCCAGAGGGCCGTCTCTGGAGGGTGACCAGGAGGCTGGAGAGATGAGTGAAGCAGGTCTGGAGGACGACCAGGAGGCAAGACCAAAAAGCTTGACTCCTCTGACGGCTGGCCACAAATCCGGAACCCCTCTGGAGGCCGGCATGGAGACTTAAGATCAGGAAAAACAGCTGGTACCAGAAAACTTGGCTCTGGCATGGGGCAGGCTGCTGGAACAGGTTGCTGGAGATCTGGACCAGATTCAGACAACTGGAGTTCAGGATTGGACTCTGGAAACTGGAGTTACCACACTGGAAGACGGACATGGAGACGGGACCACATTGGAGGCCTGCCACGGAGACAGGACCACACTGGAGGACGGACACATTGACGGTACCCTATTGGAGAACTGCCCCTGGGATGGGACCAAACTGGCAATGAAGACGGGACCTCTCTCAAGCATGACCCAGGGACTTGAAGCCAGGAATGACAGCTGATGAAACCAGGGAACCAGGAGACTGCAGCACCACAGGTACTGATGACTGCCACAGCTCGGCAGGAACAGGTATCGGCCAGGACTCCGTCTTGAACAAGGAACAGGTGTCGGCCGGGCCAACGACAAGGAACAAGGCTTGGTGTCTACTGGCGCCCTCAACTCAGGAACTGGTGTCAGTCGGACCACCGTCTGGAAACGAAGGGCAGTTTCGGCTGGATAGCTGACAGGACTAGAGGAGCAGGTGACGGCCCGACGTCTGGGCGTAGATCATGGCACTGGGCAGATGAGGCTCTGTGTCGGTGGGCAGCTTGGGGGATCGACCCACGCTTCCTACTACGAAATGACAGGAGGCTGAGAGTGAGAGTTTGTTGCAGACTGGAGGCTAACTGACTGTTAGCTGACAGGTAAGCAGGCTGGAGGTTAGCAGGCTCAACGCTATCAGGCAAAAAGAATAGATAGGTAACAACCTTGCTAGCCAGGGCCTGGAAGAAACTTCCCGGAGTGCTATAGTCAGATCTGCCTTCTTTTCAAGAGCAATAGAGGTGTTGTTGCTGCAGTACAGAAGGATCTGAATGTTGAGTATTACCTCCTCAAAGTTGTAGCTGGGAACATGTTTGGTCATCAGCCCGGATGGATGGAAGCCGGATGTGGTTCTGCCTGCGGCGGGCTGGTCGCTGTCGGTGCCCCACTGGAGTTGAGCTGAAGGAGTTTATGGTGAACCTGCATGATTTTGTCTGATTTGACATAGAATCAGACCCAGTTGCACTGATGACAAGCATGAAGAATAACTATATAGAAATAGACCATCTTCTTGCTGATGGTCTGGAGCAGGGGATCGGACCACGGATCGGACCACAGATCTTCCAACTAGTGGACAACCTGCTCCACCTCCTGAGCCACAGCCTGCCCAAGAAATCATGAATCATCTCGAGGCAATCATCTCCATAAACAGCACATGATATGATCATGTTTTTCAGAAGAGAAGACAACAACAAGTCACATTTAGTCATTATGTATATTATTGACATTAGGTTAGATTAGAGCTTTAAGTCAGTAACTGAAGACCATATAAACAAAGATGACACATCCAGTTTCATTCTTGGAGTGGAATTTTCCCAAGTTACTGTTCGGTCATTTAGAATGACCTTCAGAGATGCTACAGCCTTCTGGTGCCATCCAAAGCTTCCACTTTGACAAGAAAGAACAATGTGGACTGACTGAATTACTCCCAGTTACTCAACACACAAGCTGAAGCTGTCCATGGAGCCTGAATAGAACGGTCCTTTAATGATGATCTGGTCTCATTAGACAAAACACTTGATTCACTTCGTTCCCAAAGTTATAGACACACACATTCACAGTCAAACACATACACACAAGCACACACTGATAAGGGAGGACACTTTAATGTGTGTGTGTGTGTGTGTGTGTGTGTGTGTGTGTATGTGTGTATGTTTGCTATCTTATCTCAGGGTGAAATCTGAAACCCTTTATTTGAGTGTTGGTAATCTTCCTCGTAAACAGTGGAAGTGTGTGGATTGTGTGTTTGTGTGTGTGAGCATGTGTGTTTGTGTTCCCTCTTGAATGAGTAAGTGGGAGGAAGAGTACAGCGCGTCGGCTGAGAGGACAGAAGCTTCATACACCTCTGCTCTGAACTAACCTGTGTGTCCGGTTGTGTTGAAGGTCACCGTATCGAGTGGTGCCTATGACTGGAGGACAGCTAGCTGGTGAGTTCCAGGGACTACACACACACACACACACACACACACACACACACACACACACACAAATTCACTCAGAGAGAGTCAAAAGATGACATAAAATTTGAGTGTATTGTGTAGAAAAGATATACATAAGAAACATTTATTTTGTTTCGCCCAAAATCAGAAATTTTCCTCAGTGTTTTACAGTCTGTACACATGTGACATCCTCTGACCTTTGACCCTCACATCAGAACAGGAAGAACTCCCCAAACACAACTGTAAAACAATGAAGTGTAATTGTTATGATTATACACAAGCACTGTAACAGTGTTAAATGTGGAACACAGCAGTCATCAGCCCTGTCCTAAAGAATAAAATGATTTCAGGCTGGTCGCCTTGAACCCTGTGATGATGAAACGTATGGAAAGAATGATGGAACAGTTAGACCCACACCAGCTGCACACAGACACCACAGAGGCACTCATGATGCACCTGGTGCTGAACATCACAAGGCCTGAGCCACACTAGTGTTTGTTGACTTCAGTTACATGTAACATCCTGCAGCCTCACAGATTACACTGAATCAGCTTAACATCAACACATCAACACATTCAGAACTTGCATGTGTTTTATAAGTATTGTGCTTTAACATTATGAAGTAAATGTTGAGTGCACAATGTAATGACTGTAGAAGAGAAAGAGGATAGCGCTTCCCCCAGGCACCAAAGAGTAAGAACTAAAGCTCTTTGCAGTTAGCAAAGATGTCACTCTGAAGTTACAGTGGAAAACAGACTGCTGCTTGTCCTGTGTTGGTGCTGGTAACAAGCTCTGAGGATCATAGAAGGCCATCGGTTGGCTTTGCAAGAGCGGCTCCAACAATAACACGACTTGGAAACGCTGGGATGTGGATGATTTGACATGTAGGCTTCATACCAAATACGCCTCATCTGAAGATGAAACATCCTATTTGTTACCAGTAATACTCAGTAAACATAATGTTTTGGGGGAAACTAACTAACATAATTCATCATGTTTTATGTGTTGTCTGAGAGACAATCCAGTCCTCTTGGTCACTCCAGCGTCACTGGCTTAATTAATCACAGACAACAGTCTGCAGTGACCTGTGACCCTCTCACACATCATGGAATGTGAGTGACACAATGTACAAACTACTACTGACTGACAATGTCTTCTGTTTTTACAATGTCTTGTAGCTGTTAGTTTATTGGCCCATGGTGTTGAACTTTGTGCACGACAGTGGAGCTGTTGGCCAATGGCAGGGCTGTGATCGTGAGTCCAGCCTGTTGTCATTGTGTGGGAAGAGGAATCAGAAGTGGCTTGTTAACACATCAAGCTGTGAGCCGGCTCCTATCCACTGCACTCTGTTGATCAGCGAGGCTGAGAGCAGAGGGAAAGGGGCACTTTGATCTATCTTTTCTCTTCTCCCTCTTGTGACTCTGCCATCTGTTGCTTTGGCCATCTGACGCTCTCCCACTGACTTACATAACCTCTGCATGTGTTCATGTATCTGTGAGCCAGTGTGTTTCACAGCACTGTTGATACACAGCTCCACTAGTTTCTATTGTATTTTGATTGACATATTCTACCTCAGTGGATCCATCTGTTTACCCCAGACTCCTGTGTGTGTGTGTGAGTGTGTGTGTGTGTGTGTGTGTGTGTGTGTGTGTGTGTGTGTGTGTGTGGACCATTGGTGGTCTATAGAGGAGGCAGGGGAGGCGTACGCCCTGCTTGGTGCCATCATGTTCAAAAGAAACTTAGCTAAGACGTGACGACGTGCCTGATGGGTGCTCTACCAGTGGAGAAACCCAGATGTGGTTCCATACAGGCTGCTCTACATGCTAGAAAACCTTCTGCGTGCTGGTGCAGTTTTTATTGAATGTGCTTGGCCCCGCCCCTCAGACAGCCTGTCACTGGTGTGGACCAACAGTCTGTTGACAGTGTGTGTGTGTGTGTGTGTGTGTGTGTGTGTGAGAGTGTGTCTGTGTGTGTGTATAACAAAGCTCCACGCTTGCTCTCTCCTCAGATAAAGAGGAACTCTTTCAGAATGTACTGACACAAGTAGCAGAGCAGTTTTCAAGGTAAGCAGCTGCTGCTCACACAGTGGTGGAGCTTCACTGTCTACTCATTAACTCATCCTCATATATTTAGCTTCTATTACTCTCTTTTGTGTTTCTTCCTGTTTTTTCATCAGGTTGCTAATTCTTGTGAGTTTTTTTCTGTACTGTCAATACTGTTTGACAGTACAGTCAGTATACTGTCATCTCCAATACATGATATGAAATGCCTTTTGATTCATGCAACTGCTTTTAAAACTATTTCATAATCCCAAGAGGCAGGAGGACTGCCTCAAGTTACATCATCTTAAGAGCGGCAAGGCTTTCAGCCAGCAGCTGCAACATGTGCATATGACACTGTGTGTTGTGGTGTTGCTGTCTGTAGTGTGTGCAGATTGTTTGCTCTTTTCACGAACCTTCGACACTCAGGATTAGAGCTCCTTCTCTTCTTCAGCTCTCGTATCATGTCTTTATGTGATACATATTTACAAAGGGAGCAATGCAGCTGGACATTAGACCGTCGCTGTTGCTCGTTGTGTGTCACATACAGTGCAGCCACAGATTAGTCTGCAGTGTTGTGGAGAATGAATTGGCAGATATGATCTGAGGTTATGTAATTCCGTCTGATAGAATCATTCCTCAGTAGTCACAGCTACTGTGACGGCACTATTAGAGTAACTACAAAAAAATTGTTTGTAAGGCTGCAAACAATATTTCCACTTTTGACTAATCAACTGATTCACTGTGATTCTAATTTCTTATTGTTTAACAATAAAAATAAGAATTCAGTTTGAGATCCTAGAACCTACAAATGTTGTTCATTTGTATTTCATGATCTAAAACATGTAACTGTTAAATATGCACCTGCAGTGGAGGAGTGTGAGTGTCCGGTGCTGTTGTGTGATGGAGACAGACTCTCTCTTCACTTATTGCTCGTTCTCCGTCTCATCTGTGGCCGTCTGTCTGCAGGGCGTTCAAGATCAACGAGCTGAAGACAGAGGTCACAAACCGTCTCGCCATGTTGGAGAAGAGAGTAGAGCGTAAGTCTGTTCCCACCACCTCACTGTCAAATATACATATTCATACATTTATATGCTTACAAACATCAGAAATATTTACAATTTAGAAAATTAGTACAGTTTGTTTTGTATCAACTACTAAAGACTTGTAATCTCAGAAGAGGTGTTTATTAATGGAGATGAATGGACGGGTTTGATTCATCATCAATATGCACTTCCTGACTTCCTAATGTTGAGTCAATCAACAGTCCTCTGATATAATAATGAGGTGATTCAGTGACTCTGCTCAGTCACAAATATACTGACCAACAGGAAACTCATCATCATCATCATAATAACAATAATAATAATAATAATAATCATCATCATCATCACGTGTTCCGCATTGCCCCAAAATACATGTTTCATGTTCATCCAAATCAGGTACTTCTTGTTGTCTTAGCAAAGACTAAAATCTCTTTTTTAAAGATGTGTCAGTCTCATATCAAAATAATTCATATTAAATTGTTGGGTAGAAATTGGATTCTAAAAATATTTACACTCACAATGATGTAGAAGTCGGTTAAATCATTTAAGTACACGTTCCCGTGAGAACTGTTTCTGTGGATATCATCATTGATGACGGAGGTCATTTGCATAACTATCTTATTCCTTTGAGTCTGAATGCTGTTGGTTTATGTCTATATATGGGCAACTGTGACTCAGTGGTGGAGCAGGTCGTCCTTCAATCAGAGGATCGGTGGTTCGATCCCCGGCTCCTCTAGTCCATGTCCATGTGTCCTTGGGCCAGGCACTGGGCAGGCTGTTCCTGCAGTGTGTGTACAGGTGTGAATGTTAGAGTCCTGGTGGGCAGGTGGCACCTTGCATGGTAGCCCTGTCATCAGTGTATGAATGGGTGTGAATGGGTGAATGATGACATGTAGTGTTAAAGTCGGTAGACTAGAAGAGACTATACAAGTACAGTCCATTTACCACACTGGTCATGTGATACCTGGGTATGAGGGGGTAAGAAGAATAGGTAGGTTGTACTGTTCTCATATCACACAGAAAATCAAATGCATATTCCTCCTTTTATCTGACAGTTTAAAGTGCAGAGAGAGACAGAGGACATGGGGAGAGAGAGCTGGTTCTATCTATCAGTGTTGTAGACATAATGTAGGGGCTTACTGACAGCACCAGTGTTCTGGATGCAGGTCAATGCATGAGCATAGGCAGTGCAGGAAGATGCAGATAAAAAAGTCATTCATTACATCTCATTGGAGACTTGCTTAGCTGAGTCTTTTAACTCATTAACTCAGTGGCACTCACAGTGCAGTAACAGTAAAAAGTCACACCCACAACGCACGGTAAACACTGACCGTCAGCCGCACCAACCTCTATGTGTACAGGAAGCCGAGCTTCCAGGAGAAGGTTCAATAGGTTGCTTTTGTCTTTACAGCAGCAGAGGTCCAGCTATTAGATAAGTTACAGCGCGGGCTATGTGCACTGCTCACCCTCCAGAGGCTGTTGACCTCATGCTGTTATTAGCATCTACTGAACATTGACCTCATTTTGACCTGTTGAGAGCAGAACATGTCATCTTCACACTCACAGCCACCCTGGGCTCATGCACCGACGCCCTTTCCTCCTCAGCTCTCCATCATCACATTCCATTAACTGCTCATCATGCTGCACCAGTTTGCCTGCTTTGGACCTGCATGTCTGATGGCATCTTGGCACTCAATGTGTCACTTCTCTGAAGATCAAAGCCAGCTATAAAATATGATCAATAAAGGTGCTGTGATAGCCGGCTCGCTACGCTGCTTCTTTATAATATAGATCTCCGTGTTCTCAACAGGTCAGCTGCTGTAGTAATTACCCACAGGAACATTTAATCAGTCATGGTTTTGCAATCATTACATCCTTCCTAGTAAGGCTGTGATTAAAGGTCAAGTTGAATATGTGAGTTGTACATCGAGTCAGAGTTTTTCACAATCAACAGAAATCGGGCAGAGATCAGCAGCGACATAGATATTATCCCATAACACTAGTTTGCACATGCTCAGTAGTGATGTACAGATCAGGTAGTGAGTGATACGTGCTGTAGTTGTTCCTGTGTAGCATCAATGAGCTGATTCATTATAAGATAAAGAGACATCTGATTGGTGCATAGACTTGCATACTCACCAATACCCAACCCAGCATTTTAGGCTGCAAGGATTACAATGATACTATATACAACAGCATCAAATGATGAAGTTCAGTGATGTTGTGAGGAAGAGGCTAGACCTGCATGTATGTTGTGTAGAGTTTAAAAAGCTTAAAGAGTAACTGTAAGCTTTAGACTAAATGATATCACTGTGATTTGATGAAACACATCAACGCTGGTGTTAATATCAACATTTTTTACCAAATTCATAACATTGGCATTGCATGGTTGAAAATGTCTGAGAACACATCTACAGTTTGAATGAGCCCCGATCCTGAAGACCGATTGTGAGATAAAGTCGACTGTTTTGGACCAATCTGCTTCATGAAGTGAAGGAATGCTAACGCGCTGTAATCAGACCCCTCCCCCCACAGCGTCTATCGCTCTTCACTGTGTCGTTAACCACAGTGTAGTACCATCACAGCACCACACTGTTCTGTCCTTTCTGTGGACTGGACATCAAGCTATCAACACATTACAACCTCTGCTCAGTCAATGTGAGCAGCTTTCCTACGCTGTGTGTGTCGATGAGGCAGTGTGGTGTGTCATTATTGTCAACCCCTAACCCTGTATGATATACTGTAAGTTCATCAAATTCAGCGCCCCTTGCCATATTTGTTGACACTGCGTTCAAGCTCTTGTCATGCAGAAGTGGGCGTGGTTTCATCTCTTAGGCCCTTGCCCACATTTTTTGCATTTTTCAAAATGATGCAGTGTACTTATGCTCAGACCTGAGGCTGTAGTAACACTTAAAGACTTGTGTTCATCAACTCTGAGAATACAGTGACTGTTAAGAGTAAAACAATATTCAAAATGACCTTTACAACGTAGCTCAATGCATTTTGATTGCATGTTAACATGGCGAAGGTGCTAACTGCCCTAACAGCTTAAGTGCTGAGAGAGCTAACAGTGTTGACCTGCGGGGGGATGGGTGATGGATTACATCGCTGGAATATGTTCTGTTTATTTAAAATGGGCCATGTGCTGTTCTGAGGCTTATGCCAACAAACAATGTATGAAGTGCATGGCAGCCTGGATGTTGTGGATAACATGATCAGACAGGAAGGTCTGTTCAAGATCAAGTGCCTGACTCATCACAATGATCCAATACATCTAATAAATATTGATTTTTGGATCGATAGAAATCCAATATTGCCGTAAGTTGGAGCAGTCCTTGTAGTATTTTGCAGCACTGTCCACAATGGCTGTAAACTCTGAGAATAGGCTCAGATTTATGTCTATCTGAAAGTTAATGCTTGTCATTAGTGCCACCAGTTCAGATTGAACAAAATCAGACAAAGTCATGCAGGTCAACCAAAAACTACTTCAGCTCAGCCTCCGGCGGGGCCTCCGGCAGCGACCAGCCTGCCACAGACAGACCCACATCTGGCTTCACTGCAGCCTTCGACCTGCTGCAGTCGGAAGACCAGGCTAGAGTAGAAGAGATCAGCGTCTCCTTCTCTGGCCAGGAGCAGAGCTTTTCCTCTCTGCTCCTCCGGTCCCCGCTGGGAGCCAACACCAACACCACCTTATTGGAAACCCAAGCCGTATTGCTGGAGGGAAGGGAGGCACAGGAGAACCAGAACCAGGACTGAGCGGGGCAGACTGTCAGACCCTGCGGCAGTAGAATGAGAGGTTTTTACCACAGGTACCGCCTGAATCAACTTAAAATGAAAATTCCTCGTAGTAAGTTTAAAGAAGTATTTCACCGCTGGAAAGCCTTTTCATAAAGCTCGGCTGATTATGCAATAAAAAAGGCACAAATTGAAATTGGTGCTACATGAGCAGATAGAACCAGAGAAGGGCAGAAAACCTTCAACAAGCAGAATGCCCTGGGCTCTTTGCACCATTATCCTCACCGCCTCGGTGCTGGCAATTAGAAAGGAAGTAAAACATTGTTCACTTGCATATACCACCTACATTGTTGTGATAAAAAGCTGATCCAAGGGGTCCATTTGATATGATACAACTCACATGCCAAGACATCCCTTCCTGTGCCCTGTGAAAAAATGGGGAACAAATCCACAAAGTCCTAGTTCTGTGCCCAAATGTGTTCTAATGTTGAGCCCAAACAAATACAGCGGTCATCTGGTGTCTTAGTCCTGGCTGTCGTGTACGTGTGTTAACAGTGTTTTGCCTCTGCATGCAAAAACTGTGTGGAAACAAAATGGTGTACTAAGAAGAGTGTAACTTAACTACTGGAGAAGAAAGAACCCTAACCCCACTTGAATTCTGTAAAGGGATATTTCAGATATTTTGAAATGGGGTTGTATGAGGTACTGATCCATAGTCAGTGTAGTACCTGTGCCTCCCATTGCAGAACAATGTACTGCAGAGTCCAAACTAAACCTGTAAAACACCGAAGTCTAACAATAACACAAACTAACTAACGCTAGACCAGTATCTCTCATGTACTGCGAGGTAAACATATTGTTTGTATGTAATCTATGAGAGCATAGATAACGGCTTCAGTTCCCCGTCAGAAAGGGTCGTCTGAAAGGAGGGTGAAGCAGTGATAATATTCTAAATATACTCTGAAACTGTTGTTAAATACGTTAGCTGCTTCCCCAGTCCACAGCAGTACAGTGCTTTGCTCTCATGCTGGCACTCCTGTTTGTTTCTGCTAACTCCATCTACTGTCAAACACTGACGATGGAGAAGAAGCTCATAGAAAGACACTGCAAAAAATTAAGGATTTTGCTCAAATCACTTAATTCTTAGCAAATCTAAACTACATTGTTAAGGTGAGTCTTAAAAGATGTCAAACACTGAGAGGATCTTAGGATGGATCTAGTTACTAATAGAGGAATAAAGTGTCAGATAACCATGGTGTATTCACCTTTTAAGTCACAATGAACACCTACATCACATGAACGTCATTCAGCAGACACCTTTATCCAAAGAGACTTACAATTCAGAGTCTATCACATTTCTACACCGTAGGCACAGCTACATGGGACAATGTTGGGGTTGAGTGTCTTGCTCAAGGACACATCGACATGCGACTAGCGGAGCCGGAGCTGGGGATCGAACCGCCGACCCTCTGATTGAAGGACGGCCCTGCTCTCCACTCTGCCTCTGCCAAAATCACATCACAATGTTGTGGATTGTGATGTGACGTGACACACTGTGTTACAGTGTGTGTAGGTGCATAATACACACACTGTAACACATGTAACACATGTTACAGTGTGTGTAGGTGCGTATTACGCACCTACACACACTGTGTTACAGTGTGTGTAGGTGCATAATACACACACTGTAACACATGTAACACATGTTACAGTGTGTGTAGGTGCGTATTACGCACCTACACACCTGCTTGTTGGTGCTTCTGTGTAACGCATTATGCGTCCCCCCCAGACTTCATTTCCCATGAATGCACAAACACAAGACTACCCTTACAGTAGCTGCAGCCTTCTGTCTCTCACTCTGAGCTGCATGTGTTTTGTGATGCAGCTACAATTTCATAACAGCCCCCCCTTCAGTCACCATGACAACCTAGCCTGAGTTTACTCTGGTCACCATGGTGATGTTCCCTCCTCTCCTCTTCTTCTGAAGCGATGTGATGTTGAAGTGATCAGCAGCTGTGGTCTTAAACTGAAACACTGTTTGATTTGTACGTTTGAACTGAATTTGTATTAAACAGTTAACAGAAGTGAATTTGAATTGAACAACAGAAGACAGATTATGATCAGCTTTCTCATATAAAATAACAAATATGACTTCCTGTGTGTGGCCATTAAACTGTGACTTGTTTCATGAGTCCACTTGACAAAAACATCTTCAGTCTTGAAGATGATTTCTTTCAGCAGCCGCTCTGCCTGATGATGATGCTGTAGTAGCAGCTTCAGATCAG
>NW_022280080.1:370544-382297 GCF_004355925.1 Anarrhichthys ocellatus | reverse complement strand
CAGCCGCTCTGCCTGATGATGATGCTGTAGCAGCAGCTTCAGATCAGACGCTCTGCCTGATGATAATGCTGTAGTAGCAGCTTCAGATCTGACGCTCTGCCTGATGATGATGCTGTAGCAGCAGCTTCAGATCTGACGCACAAACACTTCACACCAGCGTGACGATCGCCTGGATACCTGGTTGCTATGGCAACAGTGTGGCGCCCACGCTCCATCCTCTCATGACTTTAGTCGCCATGGTCACCTATTCTAATAGGAGCTGAGTGTTGTCGGAGGCAACCTTTTCTGATTCAGCACAAAGAGGTGGATTGATGAAGGAGACGGAGTCAGATGAAGATGTGTGAGTCCACAGAGTTCTGACAGCAGCTGTGATACAATCAGATGGCAGACAACCGTTAGTATTATATCAGTGCACATTATCACGGCTCAACATTCAGTCGCTGAGATGTTTAACTTGCCCGATAGCCAAACTTACTCGTCATTGTGATGATCAGAGTACGACTCAAGTGCAGAGAACAGACCAGAGAATGGAGTTTGCAATCTAAGTTTTACAGAGGCTCAGTTCAAAACAAGGCAGAGCAAGCATAAACAAAAAGCCTCACAAAACTACTAACTATATTTATACCAGTGGTGGGCCGTCAGGGCCTGCAAAGCCTTCTCTGCTGGCCTAAACAGAATCACAAAGTTATAGCTATTTTATAATTTAATAATTTTATTAAATACACTACATGTATTATAATTTATATAAATATTTTCCCCATTATCTTATTTTCTCATTGCACAGCTCCTGTCTTCCTCAGTTGCTCTGCTTCCAGTTCAGCTTGTTTTAAGTAGAGCTTTTATCCAATCAGAGTTCACCTCTGTGTCTCTAGGTAAGAAGAGAGGCCCAAGGCCTCTCTTCTTACCTGTGATTGGTGTGATTGGCCTGTGATTGGTCAGTGGGCGAGCACGTGACTATCGTGAAACGAAACTTAACAGCAGAGCCATGTCGGGTAGTGAATCACATCACGTGATGCAGCTCAGCCAATCAAATATGGGCATTCTGACTGAGTGAGATGTACCACACACCATGACACAGGGGGCTGAGACGAGGAAAGACATTGCAGAGCAGTATGTCTAATGTTTAAGTTGTGAAAGTTAAATCATAAGATGATCTCTGTAGCTCGCGGCTTGTCATTAATGAATAATGGTGGGTCCCACAGCCAGACCAGCTGAGAACATTATATTATCCTTAATTTAGGCTTCTGCATTTTCCAAATGCTCTAGTATTATTCAAACGTATTGTAAGCCTCGTACCGAGCGGTTTAATACGACGACGTACATAGTTACAGCCTTAAAAACGAATAATATCTGTGGCGCCATCATGTGGTTATAAGGTGGTATTTCAGCTGCAGGACAGCAGTGAAGGCCCAGGTATAAAATGCACGGCCCGCCACTGATTTATACAGTAGCACAAAAACTGATTTTACTGAATATTGGCCCCACATTTATCTTTCACTTGCCCGATTGCACAAGGCACTTGCACAAGGCACTTGCCTGAACATACAGTTGACTCGCCCCAGGCTAGTGGACAAGCGTTAATGCTGAGTCCTGTTCATACAGACTGCTGCAGGCTCACTGCAGGATCTGTTTCCCTCAGTACACACATCTTACACCACTAACCCGTCTCTCTCCCGCCCCCTGATGCTTTCTCTCAGTCTCAACTTATTTGAATGAACTTCATGGGGCACTCAGTATGGTTACTGCATCAAGTTGTCATCATATATCTGCTTGGGCTGTGATAGGCTGAAACATCCAGCCTGCAGAACTAATGCTCCAGTCCACACAACTGGAGGTTTTGGGGTGCCTGCCATTTTCCAGTCCTCAAAGTGCAGCAAAGCCACAAGTGACTGACAGCATTATCATTATGTAATATGTCATTACAGCAGCCTACTGTAAATGACAAGATGGTGTAGTTTGATCTTTTCTCTGATTAGCTACTGTACAGTCTCACATAGCCCCAATCTTCATGTGGGACTTTCATACACTTATATGGAACTGCCCAAAAATACATTCCTTTTGGAAGATGAACCTTGAGGATCCAACCTTTCATCCTAACTGACGGATTACAATTGCTACATAGAATATTTCTGGTTGGTATGTCGGCTGCCAAGAAGCTCATCACTCAAAGTTAGATTTCTGCACAAAAAGGATCATGAAACAGTAAAAAACAGTTCTTAGTAGAGAAATACACAAAATTACAAACACTGGGCTGCAGATAATATAATAATAATAATAATAATACATTTTATTTGTATAGCGTTTTAAGTGGTACTCAAAGGCACCTTACATGGTAAAAACAGAAACAACAGAAGCAGTTACAATCTAAACAAAAGAGATAACAGTAAGGAACAGCACAAGAACATACATGACTGACTTTATAGGTTAAAAGCAGATTTAACTAGATGATTTTTTGAAAGTGGTGAGTGACGGAGAATGTATGAGGTACTGGGGGAGGGAGTTCCAGAGGGAGGGGCAGCGATGGAGAAGGCCCTGTCCCCCCAGGTCCGATGCTTGGACAGAGTAGGGAGGGTAAGGAGGTTGGCATCGGCGGATCTGAGGTCGCGGTTGGGAGTGTGACGGTGCAGGTGGTCAAAGGTATGAAGGGGCGAGGTTGTGAAGGGCTTTGTATGTGATGAGGAGAGTCTTGAACCGGATTCTTTGCTGTATGGGAGCCAGTGGAGGTTCTGAAGGACTGGGGTGATGTGACCTCTGGTGCGGGAGTGGGAGAGCAGACGGGCAGCTGAGTTCTGGATGTTTTGTAGTTTGTTGATGATTTTGGTGGATGTGCTGTACAGGATGCTGTTGCAGCAGTCAACACAAAGACCTTTTTAAATAAGTGAGTCTTCAACTGCTTTCTAAAGGCTTCAACAGAGATCATAGATCGAATTTCAACAGCAAGAGCATTACACAACAAGGACCTCAGTCTTTTTATGTGTTTTGCTGTAAAGAGTTATTTGCCATCCAGTCCTTAATGGCAGTCAGACAGTTGTACAAACGGTCAGTTTGTCAGTCTCCTCAGGCTTAAAAGAGACATATAGCTGGATATCATCAGCATAACGGTGATATGAGATAACTGTAAATTTGCTAATAATATGACCTAAGGGAAACATATACGAAGCAACTAATGTAGGACCCAAGACAGAACCCTGGGGCACACCACAGGAAAATGCCGCAGTTTCAGATATGTAGGAGGACTAAGTGACACAGAAAAAACTCCAACTCGAGAGATAGGAGGAGAACCAGGCCAGGGCGCTCCCAGAGACACCCACCCACTGCCTAAGCCCTTCAGTCACAATGGTGTGATTCCAAGTAATACATGCTGCGCTAAGATCCACTAGCAACATCACAGAGTATACACCCACATCAGAAGATGTCATTGGAGACTAAGAATAGCTGTAAGTGGAGTGCTTTTGATGTAAAACAGATATCAATTTATTTAAAATGTGTGAAGTTAAATCAGCATTAAACATTCTCAAACATGTTGTAGATTAAAGGCAGCTTAGATATAAGGCCATAGTTTTTGGGAAGGGATGGATATGATGGGGCACAACCAGATCTCAGTGAGTTATTTATATTAGAGACCATGCATGGACCAATAGACCCAACACCTTGTTAAGCATGGACGTGGGTATAATATCCACAGGGCTTGATGGCCGTTATATACTGCCCAATAGATCAACGAGGTCTTGCACGCAAACAGGAAAGGAGCAGACGAGGGGATGACGCTATGATAGACGATAAAAAACACTGAATTCAGACATAAAAGAACTATTAAGGACCTGCTTTTTATTTGTTAATCCTATGCATGGGAGGGTCTGCAGAGATGAAAGGAAAACAAAGTCTGTATAAAAGTCTCTGTGAGGTCACCCACAGGTTTCTGAAGCGCTGCTGTGAAGCTCAGTGTTACTGCTTGGAGGAAAAGTGTAGCTGTTGCTTTTTTTGCTTGATTGACATAGAAAACGAATGAACATTGAATGCCAAAAACAAACAAAAAATGAATGAAATAATGAATGAGTTGTAGGCCAGTGTAAGCCCCAGTAGAGACCTGACCATGTTGCTCCAACCCCTCAGTCACTAAAAGAGGTCAATTCAACAAATACAATCAGTTCAATGACCCGTAGATGCTTTGGCCAACTTAATATGTTTGCAGTTACAAATGGTATCAAGAGGTAATGGTTTGAAAAATGTTGACTTTAATAGGACTAGTGGGGTTTTAATAAATGCCTCTCTCTGTCTACAGTGGAGGGGATGAAGGTGGTGGAGATCGACAAATGTCGCAAAGACATCAAGAAGCTCCGTGAGGAGATGGCATCCAGAAACAACAGGTAACAGCAACAACAGAGGCAATAATCTCTGAATCTCGCTGGTCTTTCATTAGGACAGAGAGTGTCTTGCTCCTGTCTCATGAGCAGAGTGATAGACAGTCAGAGACAACTCATCCTGATTAGTGGTATTTAAGACCTAAGTGGTGTCTGGAGATCTGCTTTACTGTTACCTTACTTTATATGCAGATATACAGAGCAGTTAGTATTTCATTCGTGTTAGTGCAGTGATACACAGACTACTAGTTATGCTGAGACAATAAGCTGATCAATGAACTTTCCCTCTTCAGAAGATGAATCAACCACTATTGTGATAAGTCAATTGTTAGCAAAGGTTATTCAAAACTTTGGTGACCCAAAGTGTTTAATGTTAAATAAATACATATATTATGATAATCTACCCTAATCGTGTGAATAAACTGTGAAAAATATTAATGACATTTAATTTGAGAAATTATTTGTAGAAATTATTGTGATATGTTATTTTCTCATACTTTTTCAAAATAATTATATTTTATTTCACTATAGACATTTGTATTTATTTCCCCAATGACACTTATTTCATTTCAAGTTTAATTTCATAGTGACTTTTCATGAAGACATCTTTTATTTCATACTGTCACTTTTCATGATGTTGTAAGCGGTAGCCACCCTCTCACCTTTAATGCCATTTTAACGCCCTCTTTAACTAGCAAGCTCAACAATTGCTACCAAATATGGATGTATCAAGAGAACTGGATGCAGCGTTGGAGGCGGCTTCCTAACCATTCCAATGAAAGTTGTTCAGTGGTGCATGAAGCAAAAACATTTGGACTTCTGAGTATAAAATTACCTCGAACTTATGGCAATCATCCACATCCATTTTACCCTCACTAGTGAGCAAAACCCCAAGATATTTGAACTCCCTCGCTTGAGACAGTGACTCACTCGCAACCCGGAGGGAGCAATCAACGCAATTCTTCGGTTCCAAAACCAGACACCGTTCTCCCCCTGGCTGCGCCTTGAAATCCTATCCATGAAAATGAAAAATGGTATTGGTGACAAGGGCCAAACCTGGGCGCCCACTGGTAACATGTATGACTTTGTGACGAGTATATGGACACATCTCTCACTTTGGTTATACAAGTACCGAATGGCTTGTAGCAATGATGTTGGGATCCCATATTCCCGCAGTACGAAGTGCTGCTGGGTGCATAAGCACAGAACACAGACCTCTATGCATGGAGGTGAGCGGAGCTATATCTAGTTTGTAATGCTCCATCTCTCACACCGGCTTCGGCTCCCTCCAAGCCAGAGAGTTGATATTTCACATCCCAAGAGCCGGTCTGCAACTCCAGGGGTCAGCACGTTTAGGTCTCCGCCTTTACCTGCCACCATGCACCCTATCTCAATGCCCCACAGGGCAGCGGTTCAATGTAGATTTCTGGTTCTGTGCCTGGCCGAGCCCCATGTGTCAAGTCCTGGCAACTAGATGCTTGCCGGTGACCTCCCCTTTCAGGTCTGGCTCCAGAAGGGTGCCCCGGTTTCCCTCTTCCGGGCAAGGTGGGACAACCTATTCACATAGGGACATAATCGCTCTTGGTCAGGCCCCTACGCTGGGACTACTTTACCTTGGGAAACCCTACCAGGGGCTATTGCCCCAGACAACACTGCTCCCAGGGTCACTTGGGCACACAAACCCCTCCACCACATTAAGGTGGCATTTCATTGGATGAGATTCACTGATAAAAGTTTAACAATGGAGGTGGAGGTTGTTTTTCTGACTTACGATCTTCTATATATCATATAGTCTTAGCCAAACTACTGAATCTGAGTGGCCTGGCTTAACTGTGGTTGAATCCGTTTGTCCACTTGACCTAAATCAACCCTATGAACCAGCCTCTACCTGCTGCAGCTAAGTAGCACAGAATCTGGGTCAACAGTGGGTCGGCCCTCAGAAGATCGGCATTTTGATCCCCGGCTCCTCTAGCTCATGTCAATGTGTCCTTGGGCAAGACACTTAACCCAAAATTTCTCCTGCTAGCTGTGCCTGCAGTGTATGAATGGGTGGGAATGGTTCGATAGTTCTGGTGGGCAGGTGGCACCTTGCATGGTAGCCCTGTCATCAGTGTATGAATGGGTGAATGACATGTAGTGTTAAAGCGCTTTGAGTAGTCGGAAGACTAGAAAAGCACCATACAAGTACAGGTCCATTTACCATTAAATATCATATAAACGTAATATTATTATTTTAGAAGTAGTAGAATTAATACTTGTATTCTTATTTCTTCGTAGCTTCACGGTGTTGTTTTTTTTTCAGTAACTTCCTCGAAGACAATAAGAAGCTTACCCCTCGCAGAGACATGCCCTCTTACCCAAAGGTAAGGCCTTCTACCCCCCACTGTTCACTGCACTGTGTTTCTGTTAGCCAGGTGAGTCTGCTGACGTCAGGCATACTAAGGAATACCACGCCTGCACTATGATTCCAGGAACCAGATAGAACCAATGCTTGTTTTCAAACTTGTGGGTACTTTAGATGTAACAGTTGTGAAAATGTAGTTGGCCAGTTTTATAGATGTTGATCAGGTTTAGTGCCAATTCCCAGGAATCAGACAGTCCAGGTCAATAGAGGGCTGCAGGGATGATGTATTTTCGTAGGCCAACCCTGAAGTTAGCCTTGCACGGCTTCTCTCGACAAAAAGCCAATAGGATTTGCCATTTGGACGCTATTACGAACCCTGAAGCCAAAGCAGATGATCGAGCATTTTGATGATTTTGGATTACTGCAGAAAATAAGATACTTACACTTTTTGTTCAGCATAATAATCTTCACAAACGAACACCTTTCTGAAGCATGAATGCCATCACCAGAAGTAACAAGCTAACGTTAGGCTATAAAGGAACTACACCATGACTGCATGAGCGCGAGTATACACAAGGCTATAAGGCGGACTAATCGGCACGATGACGTTAAGTAATCTCATTTAGCCATTTGTTAGCAATGACAAGTTAAAGCTTCAAAATTCACAATTACCGACACATTTTATTCCTTTTTGTTAAAAATTGTTAAAATCCCTTAATCTTGTGTTAACCGCAGACCTGTTTTCAGAACACTAACATAAAACACATTCAAAGAAACATTGACCTCGACACAAGGAAACCAGAAGTGACAGAAAGCTGTCTCATTTCATCACCCTATAGGTCACTGTGAGATAATTGTCATCTCATCTCTACTCTGAAACACTCTCAGAGAATACACCAGTGAATCCAGGAAAAGTTTGCACAAAGGGACAAGTTGTACTTTAGAAACACACTCAGCTTTTGACAGCTGTGGTCCCTTCAATGTGGCTGCTGGTGATATTTGTAACTAATGTCCATTTTTGGTGGGATAAAATAGAAGAATGAATGAAAATATGGTGATGTATTAGGTTATATACATGAACATTACAGTAGGTGTGTGAAGAGGTGTGGCCCCGAGCCAGTCGGAGGCAGACAGGGTTAACTGCGAGCTCTGTTGCCTGCAGTACATGCTGTCAGAACAGACCATAGATGCCCTCAAAAAACCCGCCTTCGACGTCTGGCTATGGGAGGCCAACGAGGTAAGACTGAGCAGCTCATGAACCCGTTTCACCTACAATGCCCCTCTCTTCTCTCCTCTCCTTGTGCCCCCTGTTTCCCTGTCTCTTCTGCTGCCCTATGTGTGTGTGTGTGTGTGTGTGTGTGTGTGTGTGTGTGTGTGTAGTACCATCTGTCTAAGGAGACAGTAGAAGCTCTTAGATTGCCTACATTCGATGCTTGGCAGTGGGAGTCTAATGAGGTGAGACTTGTGCCCTGATTAATCCACTGATTCATTTTTTTGTCACGGACAAGTTAATATCTGATAATTATTAGACCCCCGGCTCCTCTAGTCCATGTCCATGTGTCCTTGGGCACTTAACCCCAAATTGCTCCCATAGACTGATCCTGTGTGATCCTGTGTGAATGGGTGTGTATGGTTGGTTAGTCCAGATGAGCAGGTGGCACATTGCATGGTAGCCCGTGTCATCAGTGTATGAATGGGTGTGAATGGCTGAATCTGTGTGTCCACTTGACCTAAATCAACCCTATGAACCACCCTCGACCTGCTGCAGCTAAGTAGCAAGAATACGGGTGGTTCAGAAAATGGTAAAGGACTGTACTTGTAAAGCGCTTGTCTAGTCTTCCGACTACTCAAAGCGCTTTAACACTACATGTCATTCACACACTGATGACAGGGCTACTATGCAAGGTGCCACCTGCCCATCAGGACTCTCTAACATTCACACCTATCAATCAATTTGGGGTGAAGTGTCTTGCCCAAGGACACATCGACATGGACAAGAGGAGCAGGGGATCGAACCGCCGATCTTCTGAGGCCTGACCCGCTCTACCTTCTAAAGAAGTCAGTCGCCCCAGACTCTGTGCTACTTAGCTGCAGCAGGTAGAGGCTGGTCCATAGGGTTGATTTAGGTCAAGTGGACACACGGATTCAACCACAGTTGAGCCAGGCCACTCAGATTCAGTAGTTTGGCTAAGACCACTCAAAAATAAAAATAAATTAAAACTCACAAAAAATACTGCTATTTAAGATTAGATAAATGGATATTTTATTTTGACATTCAATAATATTTCACATCAAAAAGTCCTCAAAACTAAAACCCTTATCTCAGCATATCTCCATCTGTCAATGTATACAGACATATCAATTACACGTTCCTTTGTTCTCCCAGATGCTGAGCTGTCTGGAACATATGTATCATGACCTGGGCTTGGTCAAAGAGTTTAACATCAACCCCATCACACTCAAGAGATGGCTGGTGAGACCTGGACCCAGTACCATCTGCACATCTGAATAGAAACCAAGATACGACCTCCATTGAATGGAACTTTCAAGCTGAAATATCTCAAACCTCCCGTCTCTCTCTCTCTCTCCCTGTCTGTCTCTGTGTAGCTTTGTATTCATGACAACTACAAGAATAACCCCTTCCATAACTTCCGCCACTGTTTCTGCGTCACCCAGATGATGTACAGCATGATCTGCCTCTGCAGCCTGCAGGTAACCAGCTTCTTACACACGTGACTGTTGTGAGAGATAATATAGACTTGATGACTTGAGACTTGAAAGCAAAGGTTCAGGTTTTGACCTAGTATGTCAAATCTGGGAAAAATAACAAATAGCAATGACAGGCCCTGCGTTCTTTCCGGCCCATACGTTGGTCCTAGTTATGTAAAAAGCATTCAAATGTCAAAATGTTGAAATGTTTAAATGTCATGGCATTTCATTGTCAGCATCTTGACTTGTACATTGCTGATGAAGAGCGGAGACCTCAGACTACACCACTTCTTCATCATCATGGTGTCATCATATAAAGTGTGTCATGAAAAAGTTATACTTAACCACTGGAGCAGCCCTTGAAAAGAGGAGTTCAACATTTGAAAAAGACACTTGTTCACTTTCTTAACAAACGTTAGATAAGAAGATCCATCAACATCAACTAATTTGCAAAGCTTCGCTTAGTTTAGTTTAGCTTAGCTTAGCATAAAGCTTGGAAACAGGGAAAATGCCTCCATAAAACCACAATGTGGAAAAGCAATTTTCCAAAAATGTAAGTATTCTTTTAGCAGCTCTACCTGTTAGTTTGAATGAACCCTTAAGGGGCAGCTGTAAAACAACAACAAATAAATAACTCATTATATCCTGTAAGATTCCAATATATTTAAATAGAAATAAAACATCTGTGTGTGAGTCATAGCTTTCTATTAGGATAATCCTTGTGGTCTTCGAAACGATATTCACAACCAACGCTATCCTCTTTGGAAAAATAAATTCATTTAATAAGATACATGAATTGAATTTGAACTCGATATTTGGTTCTTAATTTGAGCTGTGCTTATGTACTGTGGAAATACATTTAGACAATGGTGTTCCCTGCTGGGGCAATACTTAACACTGTCACGCTACTTTCATTTCTGCTGACCAGAATGTGTACGGAGGCTTCTAGAGCAGATAAAGTGTAATTTGAGATTGGACTATCCCTGAAGTCTCGACTACATACGTAAACCTGCAGAATGGTCTCTTTATGAGATACGCCACTGTATTGCAAACATAGAGTCATGCTGCAGTTGTCATGGGAAAGGTGGAGACGTCATTGGATCTGGAAAGCTCAGGGGAAAGAATGAGAGGATGAGGATGGGTGTGATGAAGAGGAGATGCATGTGTGAACAAAAAAGAGAAAGAAAAAAGGAATCGAGGATCTTCTTCTCAGAGTCTCCCTCTGTTGTTAGAGATGAATATTCACTGGAGGTTTACTCATCACAGGCCTAATGACTGATTATCAAGCATGTGCACCAAGCTAGCAAGGTCACACACACACTCATAACGCATCATGACAATTGTGAGGGTGGAAGATGGGATCACACTCACATTAGCACACATATGGACACATTCTTTTGGTTAAGGACTCAATTGATGCTTTCATTAATATAAATGCGTGGATGTCTGGACTTCTGTGTGTCATGTTTTAGGAGAAGTTCACTCAGGTCGACCTATTGATTCTCATGACAGCTGCTGTGTGTCATGATCTCGATCACCCCGGATTCAACAACACGTAAGAGACACGCGCACACAGACACGCACACGCACACTCACACACACAACCACACACACACACACTCTCTGCATTCTCCTCTCTGCCATCTCTTCTTACGCTTTGTTACTGTTTTCTTTGCATCTTTCTTGTTCTACCTCTCTCTCTCTCTCTCTCTCGGTCCTTCTCTCTCTCTCTTCCAGGTACCAGATCAACGCCAAAACAGATCTGGCAGTTCGCTACAACGACATCTCCCCTCTGGAGAACCACCACTGTGCTGTGGCCTTCCAGATCTTCTCACAGCCCGACTGCAACATCTTCTCCACCTTTGACCCTGAGGCCTTCAAACAGATACGACAGGTGGGCCTGTGTGTGTGTGACATGATGATAGTTTGCAATATAACACTGTCGTAAGTGTGCAGGGTGTTTCCTGGCTCACAATGAGGCGGAGGTGGTACCATCGCTATACACTGTATATACAGTATATAGTATATAGTATAGTATCTTTACGCGTACACACTATACACCATGATCCAGTCCGTGTTGTTGGGCCGTGTGTTTTATAGCTGGGCCTTCAGTGCTGTCCTACTACAGTTGAACCTCCTCCTAATAACCTCATGATGACGCCACAGCTACGGTTATTAATTGTTTCGTGTAAACACCTCATATTCACATAACACTGCAACATTTGACAAGTGAAATAAAATGTTACATGAAGCTCAACACCTACAAATACACTAACTGCAGAGTGCAGATATATGAATACATGACGGGATGCTTCGTCATTAACGGACAATGCATATAG
>NW_022280080.1:360659-370534 GCF_004355925.1 Anarrhichthys ocellatus | reverse complement strand
TGTCCTGTCGTGCTATGGTGTCGTGTTACTGCTTTGGTTAGCCACCTCATGTTAGCGTAGCGTAGCTCCAAACACCAAGATGCTCAGTTGCAAATGAAACGCATTCTTAGCCATAACATGTGCAACGCTTCTCCGACGCTGTCAGCCAGGAACACCGTTCTTACAAATCCTTTTCCTGGCTGGGTCAGGGCTGCTAGCTGATAAAACAAAGCTCGGTAAAAAAAAACTCTTACCACTACGAAGTTCTGCTAGTTTCACAACAGTCACGCTAGCCTACTGACCAATCACACCGCACGTTAATGCTGACGTACTTGTAGGTCATCCAGAAGGTCTGGCACGTCAAAGAATTCATCCAACATGTCAAACTAAAGATCTGATTGGTTGAAGACTATGACGATCAACAATATCGTCCCCATTCACTTAAACTGCAAAGGCTATCCAGCAGGCCTCGGGCCTCTGTTCTTACCTAGAGACACAGAGGTGAGATCTGATTGGATAAACTTAAAACAAGCTGCACTGGAAGCAGAGCAACTGAGGAAGACAGTAGCTGTGCAATGAGAAAATAAGATGATGGGAAAAATATTTAGAATAAATTATAAAATAGTTATAACTTTGTGATTCTGTCAAGGCCAGCAGAGAAGGCTTTGCTGGCCCTGACGGCTCACCACTGCAAGTTTTGTTGTGGAATATTTCTAGGTTAATCGGGAGAAGAGAGTTTTTGTTCACAAATCAATAATAAAGTCTTAACAAGATTCAAGTTTGTCTTTGTCTGTTTATTCTCTTGCAAGAGGGAAGAAAACACAACAGCTACCTATTCAGTAGAGTACTGTGGCAAAGCTTCGACTAACTACAGGATTCATCATCGTTTTATACATGGAGATGTCCTCTTCTGTAGATAAATCATCCACAGGGGAGGAGAGGTCTTTTGACACAGGCTGTCTTGATCTGCTCATTATCTGGAGTCTGCCAGGTGCGTTCAACTGAGAGTCAGTTACGGTTTCAAGGTCTGTCTCAAACTTGCCATACAGACAAAGAAGACAGTGTGTCTTCTCTTCCCGTTCTTGTGTGGGAGCATGTGATCAGCTAAAAGACAAACGGGACACCAGCTTCATAAATTGATGAACTACTTCTGCAGGAGACTGCTGTGTTTTGTCAGTGTCTGTGTTCCTCACTTTCTCTTTCAGTGGTACATCTTTTAAAACTTTCCATGATACTGAAACATATTTTCCCATTACAGTTTCCACCTACTGTATGCTTTGCATGGATATATAATAAGCCTCTATTGATGGTGACCTTTGCCCTCTGACCCTGTGCTCCGTGCAGCTGAAGATGGTGCTCATCAAGTGCTGCGACATCTCCAACGAGGTGCGGCCCATGGAGGTGGCTGAGCCCTGGGTCGACTGCCTGCTGGAGGAGTACTTCATGCAGGTGGGACCAGAACTCACAACACATTCAAATGATTTTTGCAGTTTGCAGTTCTTTTAGACACGGTCATCTTTTTCTGCAGCAACGGTCAGACATCATCATCATGTTAGCAATGATGAGACTAACTTTCTGTTACATATATGATAAAAGATGGATGTAAAAAGAGAAGGAAATCAATGGGATGAAGGAATCATAACTTCCCCTTAAAGCTGTATATGAACGAGCAAAGAATACATTTCTCCCTCCTATTCTTGAAAAGCAAGTTGATGGAGATTTTCTGTGTGTGTGTGTGTGTGCGTGTGCGTGTGTGTGTCTGCGTGCGTGTGTGTGTACGTGCGTGCGTGTGTGCGTGCGTGTGTGTGTGCGTGTGTGTGTGTGCGTGTGCGTGTGCGCGTGTGTGTGTGTGTGCGTGCTGCTCAGAGCGACAGGGAGAAGACTGAAGGGCTCCCCGTGGCTCCGTTCATGGACAGAGAAAAGGTTACCAAGCCGACAGCTCAGATTGGCTTCATCAAGTTCGTCCTCATCCCCATGTTTGAGACGGTGATGAAGGTGAATATGCAGGACTGATTATGAAGATCAGAGTAATATAGTTGTAAAGTGGGAGGTGCCGCTGGTTATGGAGGTATTGATGTGAAGTAGCATTTGAATAAGTATGAATCAGATTCGCAGCATGTGTGTACTCGTTTGATAGGGTTTGGCTTTTGGTGATCAAGTCGATCGAGTATTTCAAGTAAGCGACGATGAGCCCAAAGCCTTTGGCAATGAAAGCAAGTTGCACAGATATGCTGAGTGGGGCTGACTGACGGTTGCACACTATGAGTGTTATGTAAAGCCACGTGCTCCTTTCATACAGATGATTGAGGTTCATGTCCACCTTAGAAGAGCTCAGATTCTCTGTGCCCTCACGTTGTCATTGAAATGATGATGAGTACATTTAGACATTCTTCACTTGTAGTAAAGTGGGGGTGTTGATTTGGATGAGAAACCTGAAGATATGGCTCGTTCCCTCGTTTGTGCCGATAAACAAAGGCACGGCCCGCATAGTGTTACAGTAAACACACACTGTGGGCCGACACCACACTAGAGACTCTAGAGTAGCAGTGGTGTGTTTACTGGCTCTCAGAGTTTCAGCAGTTTGGTCAAATGTTAGCTCTTCTTTGAATGATGACTGAAGACTAGATTCAGATTGAATGGAGCCAGAAGTAGAGGTGAAATGCTGCCCTCCATTTCTTTGGATCTGTTGCCAGATCGTACACAGAGCACATTTAAACAAACACACTGCTGCTCTAAAGTGCCCGGTACAGTTCTACAGTTCTCTGATACAAAGCACTGAGTGTATCTGTGTGTGTGTACTAGCTGTTCCCACAGATTGAGGAGGCGATGGTGCAGCCACTCAGAGAGTCAAGAGACCGATACGAAGAACTCAAACAGATTGATGACGCCATGAATGAGGTTGGAGGTTTTCTATAAGCGTGTGGATGCAGCTACTTTGTCTTTGGTGCAGATTGTGACTGACAACAAGCAATGTTCCCTTCAGGTGCAGAAGAATAAAAGTGAGAACTTGCCCATGAAGAAGAAGTAAGAGGTTTTGAAAGGTAGGAGAGAACAGAAGCTGCTGAAGTGTTCTGTCAGCGTACGGCCTGGTTCCTAACTGTGTCTGTTTCAGCAGCAGTGAGCGTAGAGCACGAGAGTGAAGCACTGAGACGTCCAGTAAACTGGAGTTGTTAGCCTCATCGGTCCTTTCCATCACTCGCTTCTTCTTGTTGAAGAGCAGAGGACCATCAGGATGTGTGATCTGGGAAAGTCCGCTGGATGTCCAGTCAGTCACAGGAATGTGATGAAGCAGCTGTGAGACAGCGTTACAAACTACTGATGGACTCAAGGACCAGACGGACGATCCAAAGACTTTTTCAGCAAATGTCAACTTTGACTACTTCAGTGAACAATATTTAGATACATATCTTGCAATGTTTTTTATTTAAATGTGTTGTTTTTTACAGATTGTACAGATTTTTAGTGACCTTTGTTCTTTGGTACAAAAAATAAAAGGATTACTCTCATTACAGCATCCTGTCTGGACTGTTAATGTCTCTGGTTTCAGTGATCCAAACCTTCTCTCTACTTCGTTCTATACACTGTGTGAACATGCAATGCTTATGGATAATGGTCTGCTACTTCACAAGGCTGGGGTCAGCAGCTAGAGCCCAACTCTTCCCCTTAGTTTTTGGTGATTTGATAAACTGCACATTTGTTCAGAAATATGCTCCCTAAGCACAATACTGGCTGCACCAATCACTACTTGCATGTTAATAATGGGTCAAGGGGCTGTATGTAGTGTGAAAGAATCATTCATATGATGAATCTATAGACTATCATCTTTACTACATTTCTCAGCTTTGCACGTAGGAATCGTTTTAGCATCTTTCAGCTCATTGTTTTGGGTTTATGCCCTGCAACGTGAATCTTTGGTTCACTCTCTCACCAGCCTCATGTCCGCTGGTGTTCAGTGAGGAGGTGTGAGAAAGCCACTGTACAGTACCTGCTCAGCACAAACAGTCGACAGATACAGTTTGTGATGAGAGGTGCGACTCCGTGAAAAGTTTAGAATATTTTAATTCATATTTAAATGGGATGCGAAGAGAAAAATGGCGACGGGTTTCTAGCAACGCGTCTGTGTGACCGGGCCCGGAGGTGCAGTGTGGAGGATCTGTCAGGCGTGTCGGAGAACTATGATGGCCGACACTCTCTGGAGCCCGTGTTTGGTGTGTCTGCTCTGGCTGCTGTGGAAACATGGCGGCGCAAGTTGCATCATAGAGAACTCATGGAGATGTAAAGGTCTCGTTCTAAAGTCACAAAATCACGATTCTTATTTTTAGGTGACTATACAATAAATAACGATACTTATCAATATTGTATTGAATTTTTGCCAATAGACCCCCCCTCCCAATGCTACACACTGGGCCTTTAAAGGCACTTTTGTGAATGGTTCAACAGCAAAGTTCAAGACCGGATTGGAATCTGCTTAATTGCTCAACAGGTCCTCTAATCTCTGTTGACCCTCCAAACTCCGTGCTGCTGATGAGAACCGTGTGATATACAACAGCTGCTACATTGACCGGAGTTATTGTTATTAGTTTGTGAGCAGACTGAACACAGCATGCATTGGTTCAGTTTGTACATTTTGACATGTCACTGTGGAGAAGCACAGGTGTCAGTAATATCACTGAGTATTGCATACTACATACTACCTGTGTACTTGTACTAGCCTTTAGTACGTGTCCCCTGCAAAGACAAAGCCAGTGAAGCTTAAAGAAAGCTCAATGTTTCTCCAAACATTCTACACTTTATTGTTTGTTGGCTGTTCCTGAAGCCATTTAACCCCAGTTCACAATTAGTTCGATCTTTTTCTTAATGTGAGCAGCTTCTCCATCTTCCTAATGCATTGCATTGTGGGACAGTAGTGTCCATAAACAGCACACTTCTTATAGCCTTTTAGTCTGCATACAGACTCTTTAGAAGGTTTGTTTAGTCACTTACCAACATGGCTGCATTAGTGTGACGTCTGGATGTGTCACAGCTCTCGTATTGTCTGGTACTGTGGCTAAGTGGAGAGCAGGCCGTCCTTCAATCAGAGGATCGGCAGTTCGATCCCCGGCTCCGCTAGTCGCATGTCGATGTGTCCTTGAGCAAGACGCTCAACCCCAACAATGTCTCCCTTCCTGTGCCTGCGGTGTGTGAATGTGATAGAATCTGAATTGTAAGTTGCTTTGGATGAAGGGGTCTGCTGAATGACTGTGATGTGCTTCTTGGCTCTCTGTCATGTAAGTCAGTGATCTGTTGGGCCTTTGGAGATAATCTTGTCCTGAACAAGAACAAGTCACTCCTTCATCACAGCATCATGTCTTGAACTTTGACCATCTCGCTCATTAATCTGTCACTCGAAGCTTTGACGCTGTCATCAGACATCAGACATTGATTTGGACTCACTGCAACAAATATTAGTTATTGAAATGTATTTTTACACATTTGACTCAACACACCACTTTCTAAAGAAACGACCTTTGTGATCTTGTATTCTGTAATAGTGGCACAGAGACACTTATGTTACATGTTTCTGGGTTAATGCTGAACATACGAAGAATTAACAGAATGGGAAAATGATGTGGACAGAAGATGCCTTTATTGTAAAACTATCCATGAATGCAAATAGTCTGAAAGGAAACCCGATATTCACCAGTTCAAGCATGGAATTCTACTTTGAAACACTACAAAGGAGAGACAGATCATAAAGCCATCAGGACTATGTCCACAACGCCCTCAGAACAACTATGAAGCTGCAACATGTATTTGAGAGTCTAGGATTCACAAACACCCAAAGCTCTAAACTCTACCGTAGACGCTTTGTGTGGAAGTAGTCACAATGTCAGACGGACCACTTCCTCAGACCAACAGCACGGCTGTGTTCGACGTAGAACGCTTTCATGATCTCAAAGAGAATAATGCAGCATCATCATCATGTGGAGGGATCGTTTAATGTTTCAAAAAGTCAACACTGGGTTTTAATGACGTCACGTATTCACACGTCTCTGAGTCGTGAGTAGATCACATTAATCGTGCCAACTATATTCATATACTGTATATGAATAGAGAGTCACAGGGTTAACCCTTCATATGCTGTAGAGACTATTTACATTCAACGGCCACTTTATTAGGTACATCGCTTCAACTGCTCGTTACCTCATTGGCCCGTCATTACCTAACCTCTGGTCAGACCAGACTGTGGTTCTCATGCAAATCAAAGACGTTCTTCAAATCCAGGCATGCTGCATCAGTTCTGTGCACGAGACTAAAATACGTTAAAGATGTGGTGTAACGCACAGGAAGTGACAAGTGAGAGTGGAGCAGCAGTGAGCGTGAGGACAGGGCGTATGGTGTACATCCACAAATGGAATGCGTCATTCAGCGATGGTGGCAGAAACAGAAGTTTAATTAGCTGCAACGTTTATTTCTCTAAATCAGCCAGAAGCTTAAGGCAAACATAAAAATCCCTCAACACAGGCCATGTGGTCGAGCACATGCTCTCCACGGGCCTCATCAATACATCATCAAAGCATCAAACATGAAGGAAGCAATATCTCTCTGTCTCTCTCAGCGTGTGTTCAGGTCGATGACTGAACTCCAGCTCCTGACGTCTCCTTCTTGGCCTTCTTGTTGCCGTTTGCTTTCTGTGCCGTCGTCCTCTTCAGCTGCTGCTCCTCCAGTCTCTGCTGCTTCTTCTGCAGGTATGCCGTCACGTTGTCAAAGCTCACCTTGTACAGGTGCTCGAAGCGGCTGTCGGTCCTTGTGGAGGCTGTTGGTGACAGGAAGCACAGGCATATGACAAATAGCAGACGGGGACATAAACCAGAAGTTCATATTCGGGTCATATCTGATTGCATATTGCCGAATTTGTCTTTGGAAGATGGAAGCAAGAAACACGATATTACATGCTATGCACCCCGACAACTGCTACAGATACGCAGAGGGGGGGGTGCAGTTACATTTCCTCCACGCTGAGCCGCATGTCATCGTTCCACTGCTGGCTCTTGAGCTGTTCTCCAGCAAGCAATGTGCTTCGTAGATCATGGGCACAGAGAAACGTCTTTCATCCCTCTGTAGATGGAGCGGATCTCACATCTAGACCTGAGCCAGTCTATAGAGGACTTAGTCTAGAGCAGCCCAGAGCTCAGACCAGGAAGCAGAGCTGCAGTCTTACACACTTCTCTGCGCTCCCATCTGTTATACAGTAGTGTACCGTGGCCCAGCTCTGCATTCTGAATCAAGTCTGAAGTCATGATTGTAGGCGACTTTAATATTCATGTGGATGTTGATGATAATAGCCTCAGTACTGCGTTTATCTCATTAGATTTGATTGGTTTCTGTCAGAGTGAACAGAAACCAACTCACTGTTTACCCCTCCACCTGGTTCTGACTTATTAAAAGAGAAGATTTAATAGTCTTTCCACAGAACCCTCTTGTATCGGACCGTTATCTAATAACCTTTGAATTCCTACTAACGGAGTGTACACCGTTAGGCAAGAGTTACTACACTTTAAAGAAGCGATTCCGTCTGTATTTAACTCAACACCATGCTTCAATATAACAGAGGACTCCTGTGATAACCGTCCCAGGTTGATCATCTTGTCGATAGAGCTACAAGCTCACTGAGAAGGACACGAGACTCTGTTGCTCCTCTAAAGAAGAAGTTAGTGAAACAAAGGAGGTTCGCTCCGTGGTACAACCCTCAAACACGCAGATTAAAGCAAACATCATGAAAACTTGAGAGAACATGTTGTTCCACCAGTTTGGAAAAATAAATGATCTCATGATATAGTTCCCATTGCCATGGCCTTAAGCCCCGTCATTAAGGATCTCAGAGTTCTCTTTGATCACGATGTCCTTTAACTCCCACCTAAATCAGGCACATCCTGTCTCCAACAAGTCTCTGAGGACTCTCCAGTTGATCCAAAGTGCTGCAGTACTAACAGAATGGTAAAGAGATCATATTACTCCATCTGTACGCACTCACGTCCCACTGATGCATGTTACTAACTTGGCTTCTTCACCGGAGTCTTTGTGCTTTCTCCCCGTGGCCCTGCTCAACACTCACTGCTGCTATGAAGGCTACTAAACCTCATCTACAGACCTGCAGATGGGACATACTGGAGTTCCCCACCGCTGGGCTGTGATTCAGTGTCACACACTGTACTAGTCAGATCATTACAGAGGCCACTCTGATCAAACACATCACCAAGAACAAAAGCCGTGCTGAATGAAGCCTGACACATGTTGGGGGAGGCCATGTGACACTGGAGGCTATTTCTGTCTAGAGGGTGCGAGAGGGGCGAGGATGAGAGAGGGAGGACATAGGAGAGGCACCGACAAGAGGCCAAAAGGCCACATGGAAGTATGTGTGTGTGTGTGTGTGTGTGTGTGTGTGTGTGTGTGTGTGTGTGTGGTGACTCACCCTCAAGTGTCTCCCAGTGTGGCTTGAAGGCTTCAGTCACTCTGTTCACTTCATGGCTCTCAGCATCACACTAGATGGAGCAGGAGAGTGTGCAGGCACAGTCATCACACACAGGAGATGGAAGCGTACTGAGGAGATGTTCAATACTAAAGATGGCCACCGTCAGTACACACTGCAGAGTGATTACATCACACAGAAGCAGCTCCTGTACTGACTCCCTCTAAAAATGGCATTTTAATATCATCAGATTCCCAGAGGTTGTGCCTGATGAACAGATGGTAGATAGCATGGCGAGCACAAACCACACGTCATGCTCTCTAATATACTGCTTAATGCAACCTTCATGTACACGAAGGAACAGGAATCCTCTTCAACAAAGGGACTGAGTCTACGCCATAACAATATAATACCGCATATCTGTATCATTATAACAGTTACTGCATCATCTAAACAAGTGTGACTGAAAGCATCCGTGTGATATAACCATGACTGAGGCCTGTAGAACTGACATTAGTCATTAGTCACTGAAGACGGAGGCACAGACTGTGTGACTGTGTCAGTGCTCACATCTGACTCACTGTGCATGCACCACAAACCCACCATTGCAGTGCAAATGTAGCCAACATGTAGATTTTCATCATTTCAATATCTTCAGCTGATCGTTCCGTGTGTACGTGCTTGTGTCAGAAACAAACAGCAGTTCGGACATGTGTCTGAGTGGATCACACTCTACCTCCCAGGAGTTCTGTCCGAGTGTGTAGATTTGGAGCGGTGCATCCCTGGAGTCCATCAGCACCCACAGACGGCCCTCCGGGTCAAAGGCCATATCCAGGGGACAGTGGGGCAGGAGGAGCCTGCTGTGTGGCACAAGCTTGTCTTGGCCCTCCTGGTCCAGGGTGAACAACTGGACGGTGGACACTCTGAGGACACACAGGACACGTCGAGCTGTTGAATCAATCAAGGGATTACTGGGTTCATCTATCATTGTATCAAATGTATGTTGAACGTGGAACATTGAAGCGATGGCTTCACTGTGTGCCTCTGACTCACAGTGAGTGTCATCTACATGCAAGTATGTGCTATAAAGCTCTACAGTGAGCCTGTGCCTCTGAGGATCAAACATACATCATGACCAAGTTAAAAGCAGCTCTATACACTTATTCTTAGTTGTAGTCGTTGGTGCTACTGGCTCACATTACTTCTTCACTCGCTCCACTTCTACAGGTTAGCTTTCCCTTCTGTGATCATTACGTCACATGACATCACTAATAGACTAATGATTCCCATACATCTCATTTACAATTCAAAAAAGGGATTTATTACTAAAACCTTTGTAACATAAAATCACTTTTGGGTAACACACAGCAGTTCATTGGTTAATCTTTTTCTTGGTATTCTCCCAGTTTTATTTGGGGGGGGGGGGGGGGGGGGGGGGGTTTTTGTG
>NW_022280080.1:353991-360559 GCF_004355925.1 Anarrhichthys ocellatus | reverse complement strand
GTCCTGTTTCAATGTGAGGATGGTGGACGGAGGATGTCATGCAGACAAGCAACACGTAGGAAACATAATAGTGTTTGATTTCACTTCAGACCAGATATCTGTTAGTTCAGAGGCTATGATGTGTTCACATGTATTTAGTCATTAGCATCGTTGTGTGTTGGTACATCTTAGGTAAAGAGGTACAAATGAAACACGTATGTATGGTTTACATGTTGTACTAACGTGTTATTTGTAAGTGCCTTCTCCATTTCAAAGGTTAGTCAGATGAGTGATTGATACAGAGGGAGCTACTCACCTTTCACACTGCACAGCTACATGACGAGCGTCAGCAGAGCAGGTGATACGGCACACCGTCGACTTGTGGGAAATAAAAGAAAGACAAGGAGTGAAGTCATTACAGGCCTCTCACTGTTCTTACAGAAGAAGGGGAGGTTACCTACTGTCTGCACTGCTACTTAATAAGTAAGGGCGTCAACCTGGTTCTGCCTCATTGCTCTAAATATCTCTAAGACGGTGACTTTAAAGCTGCATTACTGCACCGTGTTATTTTCACTATAGATGACATGACTACAGTGTGTATAGTGTGAAGAGTGTTGCTCGTAGTAACAAACCCTCATTAGAGTTATGCTCAGCCCTACAGAGCGCTTCAGCCTCTTCCTGCTCATTGCTGTGGTGTTCAGCTGCTTCCAGTGAAAAGGCTCTGATGTACTGAGTGCAAACAACACTAACGTAAAACACACACTAACAGCGTGGAATGGTCCTCTTAAGAGAGAAACATAATATTGTGGCAGCACATGAATATGTTTACTGACTTTATAACAACAATAAAGTGGTTTAATCATGTAAGTGCTTGTTCAATAACAAGTACCTTTAAATGCACTCAAGGCTTGGTGGCCTAAGCAAACACATTCAAACTAACATTACAAACGTGACTCATTTTAGACTCTGATTTAAATTTGAATCCTCATTTTAACAATGTCATTAAAACTGGCTTTTTCATTTTAGGAATATTGCCAACGTCAGGCCTTTCATTCATGCATTTATTATGAGCCATTCAGACTGCTGTAACTTCATCTCCACTGGATCACCTGATGAGTCGATAAGAAAGCTAAAGCTAGTTCACGCTGCAGCCCGGGTGGCATCACCCCAGAGAGTAACACACAGCTGCCTGTATCTTCTACAATGGATTCTGAAGTTTTTTACTTGTTTACAAACCTTTCAACTAAATGACTCCTAAAAAAGACTTTCATTTTATGTTGCAGCCAGATCACCAAGGTGCTCCTCGTGTTCCTCTTAGATGTTCCTTGTGTGTCCCATGAAGGGAACAGTGAGAGGGCCTTCTCTTCTACAGTGGAGCGTGCTGCCTCTGGATATCAGAATGCTAAACTCTCCCTGTATCTCTTCAAGGAAATGAAGAACCTCTCTTTTAAACCCAGCATTTAACCTAAAGTATTTCTACTTAGGCACGTGGTGCTTTGAGCCAAATGCTAACACGTCTTAGCTTCATTACCCGACGGACCCCAGATGTGCTGGGCCTGCCAGATGGGCTTGGGGTCCTGCCCTTACAGATGAAGTCACACATTCTGATTGGCTGTGTGTGGGAGAGACTAAACTGTGCACCCTTATGCACCGCTCCTACTCTGCGTGCGATTGGCTGTATCCTTCCAGGCCGTTGCTAAATGCTAACGTTAGCCTAGCTATGATGCTTAACGACGCTATGGACTTTGTCCCTGTAGTCCTGCGGTAGGTACCCGATCCACTTCTGAGACATCTTTAGGCGAGAAGTCAACGGTCACAATCACTTCAGAGGGTTGAATGTGTTTGAGCCCCGTGGGCCTTTGGATTCTCCTTTATTTGTCTTAAAGCACGGAGCTCTTTAGTTACACATGAATATTGATCAATATTCATGTGTTTATTACTACTTAAATGTTTGGGGATATTTTTGTTATTTGTGACATGCTATATGGAAATAAATAGAGTCAACATGTAAACATGCGAGACCATCAAAATATATATTTATGAATTATATCAGAAATGTTGTATTTTAGTTTATTTTCATAAAATGTACATTCCAAGTTGTAGTTAAGAGCAGCAGACCATCATTACCCATAGATCTTGATTATTATATTGATGGGTATATTGCCTTTGAAATTTAGATTTTATACGAGGTGATCTTATTTTTTTCTTTACTGCATCTCCGCTTACTCTGGAACAGGAATATACATAGATTTACTTACAATGGATTCCTTTTCCTTAGCTTCGTACATTTCAAATGAGACCAGAGTTATGGTTGGGGAGCTATTTCTGAGTCATTTTGGGGGGGGGCTATTTCAGGCAGTTTGTCTGAGGGATAGGGCTACATGTTCACAGGTTAGTTAGCATGCTAATGTTTGCTAATTAGCACAAAACACAAAGGACAGCTTTGGTCATAAACCAAAAAGTCAGAGGATTACCAAAGTCATTATAATTCGTCCAGCAGGGAGGATAGATATTTGCATCACATTTGATGCATATAGAGGTTGAGACATTTCACTCAAAACCACAAATGGCGACCTCATGGTGGTGCTAGAGGAAAAGTCAAGGAGTCATCACAGTCAGTGGGATTCATCCTCTGGGGACCATGAATATCTGAACCGGTTTGTGGCAATCCATCCAATAGCTGGTGAGATCTATCAGTGAAAGACGAAGGGTCCCGGTATCACCAGTCATCAGGACATGCTTACCTTGTGTTTGACAGCCTCAGAGCTCGGTGCATCTTCAAGCTCCTTGAGGTCCCAGCTCTGCAGCTTACGGCCAGACTCGTACTCCCACAGCTTCATGGTCCCGTCCTGACAAGCACAAACCGTCACATTGGTTTCAGTTAATCGTCCCTGATGGAACCTTTGGGACAGTTTTGATGTTATGCGGTCAAAGTTTCAATGTACATTAGATCTTTGCTGCATTAAAATACAAACTTATGTCTTGCACAAGCGTGAGACTGTTTATGTGGAAGTGTTTAGATAGTAAGGTTTTAGAGTAGATGCATGTGTTTGTGAGGTAGTGAGCATACAACTGGATAAAGGACACTTGGACTTCACTGCACGAGTTGTGTGAGATTTTGTAAACAGATGTTTTGATATCATTTTGCTGTTTTTAACAATACGCCCATTTACTTCAACTGATCAAGACTTTTCTCCGTTCACCGGGAAAGCATGACAAAAAACAAGGTAACATTTTGATTTCCATCCCCATCGTGTTACCTCCTCCAGTGATAGATAGTGACTAACAAACTGATAAACAATCGGTCATTGTGTGAAGTATTCCTTTAAAAAGCAGATGAAAATCAAAGAGTCACATCTACACACAAATCTTTTTTTGACGATAGACTAAAATGGAGAGCATGGAGCTCATAATGTAGCCTGCGTGCATATGTAACTTGTAATGTGCACACACCCCCGATCCAGACAGAAGCCAGTGTGGATGACCTGGAGGGACCAGCAGAGCACTGACAAACCTAAAAGACAACACAGGAAGAGTATTAATGAAATACAACTTCACGCACGCTCGCACGCACACACACACACACACACACACACGCACACACACGCACACGCACACACACACACCTTTTTTCTTACCTTGAAAAAGGAGCAATGACTGTCTAAATGCACAGTTTAAGTCAGCAGGACTCATACGGTTGTTGATCAATACAAACCACACAGGTAGTACGGGGTCAGCCTGGGTTTTCACATTTACTTTTACCCGACTCCACTCCAGCAGCTGTTGCTGTGTCCCTGAGCATACAACCATCCCAACTGTGGTTGAAGCTTTAAGTTGAAGGGGGTTTAGAACACAGCTGCGGTCTAGATGAACCTGATTGCACAGGTTCAGCTAGACTGCAGCTTCTAAACCGTATAAGGTCTGCCCAGACAGGTGATAGACAGGAACAGCACATTACGCTGTAGTGTATACTCATTCAAACATTTTCAGTTTGCCCTACAATAATGTCACCTAACATTCCACTAAAAGAAGGTCTGAAATACATTACACTAAATAAGTATTGCAAGAGGAAACTTACAAAGCATCTAGGAGAAAGTGTTCCCTTCAGGTTCAGTTACTCACTGTTGATGTCCCAGGCAGAAGGACTGGATTTTGTATGGAGACCTGAGGTGGCTCACTCTGATCTTCTCGTCACGGTCTGCTGTGATGATGTACTTGTCGTCTGGCGACATGCTCTGAAAGACAGCAGAAGGGGGCAATCATTCAGTCGCTCAACTCAGGCAGACACATTATGAGACAATGGTAGACTAATGAGCCCAAGATCACGAGGGGATAAATGTGTCAGCAGTGTTCTTGCCAAGAACAGAAAAAAACAAACCTTGTCCTGTTTCATGTTCTGCTTTCTGTTGGAGTCAACAGTAACAGGTGCAACGTTTTACCCAAAGATGAACATTGTTCAACTCTCGGGGTCTGAAAAAAATGCCAAAGTTGCAGCGCTCAGTGCAGAATAGACACCTACCGCCTCCTCACGCTCCCATTGCAAATAATTCAAAAAATATACTGGCCGCAGGAAGAAAGGCCTCGTTATAAATGGCCCTTAATACAGCATTTTATCAGGAATATCACCACAGACACCCAGTTCATTACATTACAGTCATTTAGCACACTGGTTCTCAACTGGTCTGGCTGCAGGACTAATGACTCTGGGTCTCTCTGGCCATTTTCTCTTTTGTAAATCATCTTATGATTTGACTTTCACGACTCTCACCTCAACAGTCCTGCTCTGCTGTCTGTATCCTCGTCTCTCCCCGTGTGTCACGGTGTGTGTACATCTCACTCAAATCAGGAAACTTGTCAGAATACACAATATATATTTGATTGGCTGAGTTGCATCACGTGATGTGATTCACAACGCATTGATCAGTGTTTTCCCTGCACCGCTGAACAAGTGCCGTAAATGCTGGAATAATTCCGCTGCATAAAAAATGCCCTTCAAAATAAAATCACAACTTTTTTTTTTGTCAGGCAAAGGCCCACGACCCACTGAAAACGGGTCTGCGACCCACCAGTTGAGAATCACTGATTTAGCAGACACTTTTATCCAAAGCAACTTACAAAAAGTGTATTCAACATTCAGTATTCAAGAGAACTACTAGTCACCAGAAGTCACAAGTGCATCTCCTGCAAAACCTCATCTCACTCTGACGGCCCGCCCGCGGGCCGTCAGAGTGTTAAGTGTACATTTGTGTTATGTACACAACTGCCCTGTAACGATGAGTATTAATGTGATATCTCATTAGAAAGCTACGGTTCTTGTAATTCGATTTATGCAAACCATTTCAAGATACAATAACAACAGCAGGTACAGTTAACATCTCTGTCAAACAAGCACTCCAAAAATAGCCGATAAAATATCGCCGTGACTCACCGATTATGATTCATAACGTCCGCCTTGTGCATGCTAGTCCAGCAAAAACGGTCTTGTTTGATCGCTAAGGGTCCACTCGGTCGAATCCAGTAAAAGATTTAGTCCAAAACACATTAGTATGTCCATAAAGACCCACGGGGGGCTGTTGCATCATTTCAAATTAGCCAGCAGATATGATAACTCGGTGATTATTTCACTTTTCATGTCAACAGAGCGGAGATTTTCATTGCAAAATGGAGGCTGCATTCCGCCGGTTAGATTGACACCTCATTTGACCCAATAGGAGCTTCTATAGCCCGGTCACATTCTGGAACAGCCAACGAGAGTCCGCTTTGAAAGACAATGCCCGCCAATTGGAAACAGATCCTGTTCAAACTCAGGCTCCATATAGCCAATGAAATTACGAAGACAAGGATATGCAGATTTACCAGATTGAATCCTGGGAAAGTTTTCAAAACTGAAATTCAAAACCGTGACTGAGGTACCTGAGAGATTATCAAGAGCAAAGTCTGGTTCATGAGAATTTTCAAAAATCTGTGAAAGTTGACAATGGTTAAATATGATATAGTTAACCATACATCGACATAAATAAACTATAGTTCGAATTTCGGACACGTAGTTTATCGTAGTATATGCATTTTGACATGGTGACGCGAGCCTCCAAATGCGTTTTTGCGCGGCCGCACTCTTAGTAAACCACGTGTAAAATATTAATTTGCTGTCGTATTGTTATCGAATTCTAACTTATACCAGGTACCATGACTTCATCCTGTCGTAGGACTATGTTTTCCGGGTCATAAGTCCCAGCCATAGATAACTGCTGCCATCTGTTGGCCAAAACAATTCCAGGCGGAAATAAAATCCTTCTTTTTCAATGTGTTGAAAACTCCATAGCTCAATGCCAGTAGCACTTACAGTGATTCTGACTGTTTGTGAATAAACTTCAGAGTGTTACCGTTCAATAGAGACTAAAACCATACATGTACTCCCAATGGTTCAATAAGAGCTGTCAGTTTACTTTGGGTACGCTTTGGATAGGCGTTTTAGGCAAATTTTACAGGAGTGATAAGATTAAACAAGCATCTAAGAGTATACACCAGAGCAGAAGTACAGAAACAAACTAGTACGAATACAATAAGTGCAACAAACTAGTACGAATAC
>NW_022280080.1:341833-353981 GCF_004355925.1 Anarrhichthys ocellatus | reverse complement strand
AAGTGCAACAAACTAACATGAATACAATAAGTGCAACAAACTAACATAAATACAATAAGTGCAACAAACCAACATAAATACAATAAGTGGAACAAACTAGTATAAATACAATAAGTGCTAAGTGGAAGGCTCAGGGTAGTACTTCTTCATCATAGTAATGCAAATGTAAAAGAGGCGGAATACATTGGCTGAAATGAAATCTGGGAACCCACCCACTATTGCCCGACGAAGATTTCGGTTTTTTGGGGTTTGTTTAAAATTAGCTTGTAAAATGGCTACTTGTGAAATAATTCGGCCGTACATCCGTCTCTAAACTCCAATACCTGTCTCACATCTGAAGCTGCTAATATGACTGTAAACGAGCAGCGCATGGAAAAGAAAGTCTTGACCTGGATATCCACTGGCTCCACGAGAACCCCAGTAACACAGCCCGCTGCACCCAGAGGATATACCTGTCGTCAGACTGATAGTGATGGGTTCCAAAATTGGTGGGCCATAGGCTGTGTTACCCTCTTCAGTGATAGATAGTGACTTAACATGTATTTAAAAGAAAATCTTCAAGATTGCCACTTTAAGTAGCAATAACATCATGTTCTTTGAGAGGTACATGTTTTTTTATATTCTTTCTTGTAGTGCTGGTGGGACCCCGGGGCACCAGAGTTAAGGTTCTTGCTGTGGTTCTTGTGTTTGTTTAATGGCGTTCAAACTCGTACACATTTGATAGACCATGTCATTAACGTGTGAAGCCAGTCCGCCAGCGTATTTACAGGATGTCAAATGATGAACGCAGAGTAATGGAAAAAGATATGCTATATATGGTACAAGGTCTTTGCGGTTTTAAACATAATGAATTGAGGTAACAATTATTGTGCCTTTGTCCATACAGCAACATAAGATGGTAGCAAATATTATGCATCATATTCTTTTATTCAACACTTTGGACTTACCCGGACCTGGTGTCCAGTGTCGGGGCTAAATGTACTGAAACAAAACATATTGCTGAACCTTCTTTCAGTTGGGCATCTCCTTGTTTGCTTGTGGTTAAAGCAGATAAAATTCCTCGGTTTTGTACAGACTATCATAATCAAAATGACGCTTATCCAACGCCATGCATAGAAGACGGTGTTGATCAGGCTTAGTAAATTGATTCACTCAAAGGATATTGGCAAGTACCACAGTCTCAAAGAGCTGGAGAAGTCACTCCTTTTGAGTGATGACTTTAGGGTTGCGAACTCACCGGTGACCTTCATTCAAGTGTCTAGTGAATATGCTGAGTCTGGGCTGGACGGCTGTGCTGTGGACCTTGGTGAAGTATTGATATACAGAGATACCTCGGAAGGTCATATCTACTGCATCAGGAAGCTGTTTGATCGGCAGCGCATGTTTTTGAAATGTTCTTATTTTTATAGGAATTATTATTCTAATAAATAGTTTACCAAAGTTGCCAGTTGCCAAAATACTACCTCAGTCCCAAGCAAGAGGATTGGGTCTCTCTTTGAATCTTGTGCTCAGCACAGAAGTCACACAGCACAGCAGCTCCTAAACCGGGGAGGAACCTCACTTTTTGTATCCCGTATATATTTGAATGTGAATCTTTAAACACCTGCAAACATTGAGACATTTTGTAATGAGTTCTCCAGACTACAGCTGTGATAGTTTTGTCTGCCCAGCGTTGGTGTTCCTTACTACAGCTAGCAGCATAGACAGGTGGCCCATCTTCAGCTCGCCCTCTCTCTGCGGCTCCACCACTGAGAAGGAGTACACGTCTCCTGATTTGTCAGTCGCCAGCAGCTCGTCCTCTGCCTGGCTGAATATCAGGGAGGTACATCTCCTCACCACCCACCTGTGTAACACACAGACACGCACAGCAACTATTAACACATTGCATCCTGATCTGTACAGTACATGGATCTGCTGTGGATGAAGTCGTACCTGATGCTGATACACTGCCATGACGGCTCACAGTGAAACAGGACCAGTCTCTTGGTGTCATCGGTCAGCGCCACCAGCTTTCCAGATGAAGCCACGGCGAAGGCAAGGACTTTGTCACTTCCTGTTTCCTCTGAGGCACCGCCATCACTGCAGACGGCAGAGACAAGCAACAGCTGTTACAATACAATTCATGTTCCAAGTATATTCTATTCATCTTTCCTTGGATCTGTTCTCATTCCAAAAAACATAAAACATAATGGTGTTAAATAAGTTACTCTTTAATGTCTTCATTCCTTTTTTGTATGCATTTCTCTTCTTGCACGTGTCTTCCTATTTACTTATCTACAGTGAGGCATGTTTGGTATATGATGGTGGATGGTAGATCATATAGTCATGTGCTTGTTCTTACCTGCTGGTATCATCCTTCACATTCTTTGGCTTCTTCTCAGCAGTGCTGCAGTCAAACACAAACGATTCTCTGCAATAAAGTAGAAATTCAAATGAGTTCCTGCACAATGCCACTTTCATAATGACTTGTTATTTTCTCACCAATTTATCTAGTTTGAGTTCAACTGTCTCTTTAAATATCCCGTTGGTGTAGAGTTAGTCCCTGGCTTCTATTAAAATATCTCCTTCACTCACCACAAGGGGACGTAACACACTATGGTTTGTGTTATTATTGCTTAATTGCTTTATTTAATAATTATTCATTTTAAATTGTGTATCAGCAGTTACTAATAATTCAATTATGAATCATAAACCCGTATTATTGTAGAAAGGTGAAGAAAATTGATGCTTCAGCCATTATTATACTATTACTATACTTATTATATTTTGTCTTCTGACAGAGAAGAAATGCAAAGCTACAAACACCGACTATAGAGAAGACTATTGGAGAAGCTGAAACCAGTCAGAGAACCCAAAATAATGAAATGCTTCAACACAAATCAATAGATTGTTTCAGTACTAAATCAGATAATTCATGATTTCAATGGATCATTTGTAAACTATTGTATTGAGATGCTGGTTCTTGCACAGCTACTTGTGTTTAGACACAATTTCATGTTTGAGAAAAACTGGTTTCTTTGAATGAGTAAACATGATTAGATGTCTACTTAGGATACTGAAGAGGTATTGTTTTACATTGATACTCAAGTCCTTCAGAGGAGTCTTCAACCCACACCAGCAGTCTACACAAGTCATCTTCCTCAGCTTGACTGACACTGAAGAAGTAGTCACAGTCTGATCACAGTGCTGCTGCAGCAGGAGGATACCAGCGCTCTCCTTGCATTGACAACACTTTGTGGATGAAGACAGCACCACACAAGGTGGTGGGCATGATGCTGAGATAAAGGCCAACCTGTGTCACACAGATAACACATCTTCACACACATGTCCAAACGCATGTGCACTGTGATGAACCTCGACATCTCTCCGTGCAAAGACGGTCAGCTGGCTAACTCTGCGAGTCAGTACAGACAACCTGATCCACAGGCGAACTCTGCGAGTCAGTACAGACAACATGATCCACAGGCGAACTCTGCGAGTCAGTACAGACAACATGATCCACAGGCGAACAACATCAACACATAACGACACTGATGATTAGAGGGATTCAAACCTGGCCTGTTTGCTGTCAATTGCTACGAGTTTCTTGTCGCAGGCGAAAATAAACCACTCTCCACAGAAGCCAACGGCAGTCATGGTTGTTGTGTGTGTATCACGCGACGGTAGCCCACGCGGGGAACTGTATTTTGTCGCGCGCTAATTGCGTCACAAACCACACGACTCACGCCCCCTCGAAAAAGTACAGAATGTACACATGAGATGCACGAGAGCGTCAACGTGCGTGTTGGTGGTGATGAGAGGGTTCCTCATAGAACAGACATATAGACCCCCATAGACTGTATGAAACCATTACAGTACACGAGGAGGAGGACGTGTGTTGCTTAAAGTACACGAGGAGGAGGACGTGTATTGCTTAAAGTACACGAGGAGGAGGACGTGTATTGCTTAAAGTACACGAGGAGGAGGACGTGTATTGCTGAAAGTACACGAGGAGGAGGACGTGTATTGCTTAAGCTGCCACCGTTCACACTAAACGCTCCTTTTAGTGCGAAAAGTGAGCCGCAGACCACACACAGCTTTACGGCACAGCGTCTGCATTCACGTTATAACGTTAGTTAGTAGCAGCATTAGCATTACACACAGGTTCACCACAGACTGTCACAAGAAACACACAAGCTGACAAAGGACGACACATGGGGCTCGGAGGGGGCGTGGCTCCCTTCACGCGTTAGCGTTACATAAAAGACGGTTTCGTGTGTTACATAAAGGACCGGTCCATGTCCACGCTGCTGTGAGCTGCTTCTAGAGACCCGACCAGCTGAACGCACGAACAGAACCGCGGTATCTCTCGACAGGGGACCAGGTAACCGGTCCTCTCATTCGTTGATAGTAGTTCGGTCTCCTCACTGCAGGCTGGGACAAGGTCAGACACTTGACCACCGCCGGTTAGATTGCGGTTCTGTTTCTTGCACGGTGCTGATAGAACTCGCTGTCGTTGCACGTTGAAGGTATTTTGACGTGGTAACGGTCATTGTTGTCTTGATTAATTTGTACTTGATGTGCAGCACAGGCAGGCTGTACGGAAAGATGGCGGCTTTGCTGAGGATGGGACGACTGAGCAGTGTCAAGGTAATCCATTTGTAACGTGAACCACTTCACTGTATTCGGTCGTTCCCGTGCCGTGCTCGGTCAGCGGAGTGCGGTGCCGTGAACCGGGTTATCGGCGCTTTCTCCGGGTCTGCTAGTGTCCGTGGAGCTGTTAGCTGATCCAGAACCAGCTTCTTCAGTCCCTCAAGCTAGCAACGGACTCTGCTCAATGCGTGCTGCTTTAAATGCGTGTCTTTCTTAATGAATTATGCAACTATAAGCACACGGTTGAGCTATCTATTGTAGGCTGTTGGTTGTCTAACTGCACGCCTCAGTGGGGAAGCTTTCCAGGACGCAGGCCCAGCAGCTGGTCGCTGCTCAGGAATGTCCGTGAGCACGCTGGGTCCTGGCTTCAGATGCTACTGCTCTTGTTTCCTCTGAAGAGTCTCATTTGTGTCTCGACTGGATTTAAGGCTTTTAAATCACTTGCACCACACTTGGCGATCAGTGGGACGTTATTACAAACTACTTTATTTACGTTGTGGTGGAGATCCCAACTTCTCAAAGGGTAGAAATGTGTCTGGATTCTGTGGAAGCGTTGATACACAAGACATACAATAGATGTTTCACTTGGTGTAAACATCACATAGCCGACTGTTGCATCCATTAAGAGCTGATGCATCACACAGCCTGGAATCAAATGTATTTATTACAATCTTGAAACTACTAAAATGAAAAATAAGTAAAGGTTGTGGACTATAAAACCTCACTAATACAATGTGGTGTCAGTGACTTAGAGATGACAGCCTAATCCGCTAGTTCATATTTGAGTGAGACTTTTAGCGAGTCCTGCTCACTTAAACTGTGCTCCTTTTTCAAGGTAAGAAAAGAGCTGAATCTAATGTGGTGTGTGTGTCTCAGTGTTTGCGGGCTGAGAGCTGGATTACTCCGAGTAGAGCACCTGCAGCTGCGGCCCTCAGCACAAAATCCGGAGGTTCCAAGAAGCCGTCAAAAAAGAACAACTCAGGTAGGTTTCAGAGAGTCGCTGCTGTCACATGAGGCAGAGCTTTAATCGCATAATGCAGTCAGACCGACATACATCACATGACAGCAAACAGGTCAAATTATGTTATTACTGAGTAGTCTATCTAGTGGACTAATAACATATGGGTTGTCCTGGCGTTGGTGGAGATATGATGTTCGTTTACTGTCAGCCGACTGCATTACGCAACAGTTTTCGAGATTGGACCCACATATACTCCACTACATTATTTATTTTTTCCAAATAAATGAGTTGTGAATATTCTGCAGAAACTCGTATACTGTGTATAAGATGTCACCCATTGATTTGTGGTCTGCCGTTCTGAAGCCCAGAGTTCAGCATTTTGTCTGAACTGGAGAGGGTGGATAAGACGACTGCTGAATAAGACGTTTGATGTCTTTCATGAAGTGAAAACACTGTGAAAGGGTTTAAGTTGTAAGAACAAAACACGGACAACACCTCGGTAGAGACCTGTCAGTCACTGTGTAGCCCCGCCCTAAAGCATCCCCTGCTTTATGGTCTGTGTGACTCTAAATGGACCATAAGTTACTAAATGAACATCATGCTGTATTGAAGAAGACTTGAAACTAGAGATTGAGACCATAAACTCATGTTTACAATGTTTACTGAGGTAATAAATCAAGAGAGAAGTAGAGTCATGTTCTCATAGACTTCTACAGGGGTAACCAGGGATACTGCACCGGTGGGTAAAAGCATCATTCTCCTCACTCAAACACCTTGGTCATACACTGCACCAGTCTGCAGTGTATGACCGAGGTGTCTACGCAGCTACGGGGCAGAAAGCAGCCGTCCCAGGATTCCTAGCAGAGCCACGCTCCAAAGCTGACATGACGGGGAGTTAACTGATACAGATGTTTCATGTTCGAGGGGATCGCAGGCTTTTTAATTATAGAACTGAAGGAGATTATGGATCAAGGCCATTAACAGGGTAGATTTGGGTCCCGGTGATCCTAAAGGCATTGAGTCTGTGCAGTGTCCACATTACATTAGCTGTCTAAGTAATGAGTAAGTCATATAATATTGGTTTGGTTCAGTAGGTCACAGCCTAACTAACGGACCAGCTACATTAGGGAGACAGTGAGTGAGATTACTGGCCGTGGCACGTTAGCGGCACTCGTTCGGCAGTTCGGAAGCTACCGAGCTGAGCAGCACCACAGTGACAATCCATGGACTCCGTGTGTTAGGACTGGCCCAACAGTAGAGGCTGCTGCCCCTGAATGCATTTAGTTCTATTTGTAGACAAGAACCTTGTCTATAGCACTGTCACAGCAGCAGCAGTACTGAGTCATGCACCACAGATCAATAGAGATGAACTGATCAACAAACGGGTGACAGGCCCACAATCTATGGAAATAGAAATTAGCGACCATGTCTCAAAACTTTGAAGTGATGTCAGATTTTGTTACGGCTCTAAATGGTTGCCGCGACTATACGCGAGGGAAACTCACTCCGTCCACTTTGAAAGGAACCATCTTGACCGTAAGTGGGGCAGCTGCTTCTCCTCCCCTGTTGCCACCTGAAAGCTATCGTTAGCCAACATGCTCTTGCAGGGGGCGACTGTGGTTCAGTGGTAGAGCAGGGCTGTCCTTCCATCAGAGGGTCGCTGGTTCGATCCCTGGTTAGTCCATGTCCATGTGTCCTTGGACACTTAACCCCAATTTGCCAGACCACGAATAGGCTGTTCCTGTGGTGTATGATTGGGTGTGATTGTTAGTTAGATTCCCACCTTGCATGGTAGCCCTGTCATCAGTGTGTGAATGGGTGAATGATGACATGTAGTGTTAGAGAGCTTTGAGTGGTCGGAAGACTAGAAAAGAGAAATACAAGCACAGTCTAGCATTTGTATTGCAATCGTACATATGTGCAATATTCTATTGATCTTTGGCGTTATGTTTCCGACTGAGGGCTAACCGCTAGCAAACAACAACACGCTTACGTTAGCGAACTATTTAATGCTCATCTGCTCGACTTATGCCAAACTAACGTCAGACTTTGCAGAGACGGGGTGATGACGTGATTAGCATTAAATTGATTATATGTAACCTAACTCTCTCACCGGACGACGTAACAATGTTGTCATTGCTTGAGCAGTGCAGAAAACGTCTTGGACAGCAGGAAATGAAGATTGTTTTCATTGTGACATCAACATGCCAAAGGGCTGTGTGACTAATTGTACTAATAACGAGACCTAAAGAGTCCAAGTCTCCAGTTTTGTATTATATACCAGTTGGCAGTGGCCATTTGGAGGGAGAGGGGGCAACTTAAACTCTGAGAGGAGTGTGAACCAAGCCAGACCCTGGTCCCCCAAGCCAAATCCCACCATGTCTGATCTACCCATTTCATAACTGCTCATGATAATAAACAAACTAATGCGTCATATGGTAATGGTATATGTTGGTCTGCTGGGGTCTAGTGCAAGTTTAAGGCACTTCTGCACTGGCTTAACTTTTCAGACCCAAAGGTTGCCGCACGCTGAACCCATGTGACTGATGACAACATTGTCCAGTATGAAGCTGGGTTGTAGCCGTTATGTTTGACAGTTTGGGGCACTGTTGGGAACAATGTTTTGGGAAAGTTAAGAATGCATAACATGCAGCAGCTGATTGGTTATGGCTGCAGTGTAAGAGAGCTCTTGAGTAATGTTGCTATTGGAACCAGCTGCATTTGCAGGATTTCAGCATATATTGCAGATTTGTATGGATGTGTTTTTACAGGTTATGAGGTTGACAACATTGAGATTAGATTACCGATTTCCTCTGGACGGTCTCTGTTGTCTCAAAGAATGTGTTTAATTAGTACTGAAGCTAGGGAGTAAACAACATGCATGCACATTCCTGTATAATGACAAACTATCAATCTAACAGTCTAGTTGGACCCAAGAACAAAAGGACACAAAGGGCATGGCTCTTTTTCACTATCTGGTCTAAAGTACAGAATCCGGTCTGCCTTCCACATGATGATCCCAGCCGCTTCCACACAGTCGGGCACACATCTTCTTACCCAAGCACTGGGATCGTATTGGTCCTCTGTATCAGAAGATTCCCAAAGTCCAGGTGCCTCTATTGGGACTGTAAAGGCGGATTTCTCTTCGAACACCAATGAGGATATAGAGTTGCATTGACTCCTTTTTAACTGCGATTCAGCAATTTATGCACACGTTTCATTTTTTTCTGACACTTTTATTATTATTTTCCCTTCTGGCTTTCCTTCCACAGGGTTTGAAGATGACTTACCTTTCTCACTGTCAGCAGACCATTGTTGCATTTAGGTCCTTCTGATTATAATGTGCTCCTTTTTATCTCAATATAAGCTGCTGTAGTCGAGCTTACAGTTGTTCTTTTCTATCAAGAGTCTTCATGAAGCTTTTTTACAATATGTTTTCTGTATCCCTTAACTCACAGGCTTCTTGTTTTGCACTTTATTTTCCTGTAAACTGGTAACGGATTCCACCTTCTGGTATATCAATGACTCTTCTGTTTAGAATGTTGGACATTTTGTCATTCAACTATATACATATGTTTAAAACAATAATGCATCTTGTCTTTTTGCCCTCCTTCTTTGTCCTAGACAAAGACCAGGTTAAAACATACTTTGATGTAGAGAAACTTGTCCAGCACAAGTCATATGAGTTTCCCAAGAAAGGATCATCAGCAGCCGCTGCAGCAGCAGCAGAAGCTGCAGCTAGACCAGCAGAGCCCACGCCCTCTGCTGCTGCACCCGAGACTGTGGCAACCACCCCTGTGGTAGAAGCGCTCTCTGAAACTGCCTCAGCAGTTGAAGCCACACCTGTTATTGAGGCTGTACCAGTGGTTGCTGAAGCAGTACCAGTGGTTGAAGCTGTGGCTGAAGTGGTTGCTGAAGCTGTACCAGTGGTTGAAGCTGTGGCTGAAGTGGTTGCTGAAGCTGTACCAGTGGTTGAAGCTGTAGCATCTGTTGCTGCAGCTCTAGCAGTGGAAGCTGCTGCAGCTGAAACTGCTGCCCCAGTTAGTGAAGCTCCGGTTGAAGCTGCTCCAGCAGAACCGGTTGTCGAACCTGCTGCTGAAGTTCCTGTCAAAGCTGCTCCTGAAGCCCCTGCTGCAGAAGCTGCACCAGTTGTGGAAGCTGCCGCTGAAGCTGAAGCTGCTCCTGCTGAAGCCCCCGTAGAAGCTGAAGCTGCTCCTGCTGAAGCCCCCGTAGAAGCTGAAGCTGCTCCTGCTGAGGCGGCTGCTGAGGCTGCAGCTGAAGTTTCTGCCCCTGTGGAGAGCACCGAGGAGCTGGTGGACCCTGCTCCAGTGGTAGCTGAAGCTGCAGGAGAGGAGCTGCAGGCGGACGCCCCAGCTGAACCAGTTGAACCATTTGAGGGTACACACTACAACCGCCCCCTCCCCCACAATCCTTCTCTTTTCCTCTGTGGACTCTCCAGTCTACCAGCATCATTTGAATCACCTTTTCTATGAATATCCAGTAGTCGTTTGTGATGAGCGTAAGGATAAACCGTAAAGATACCTGACATCACAAACACTTCTTTTGTTCTAGCCTTGCACAGGTTGCTCCTTATAGTCCCTCAGTGTTTCTCAGTGTTACTCAGTGATCCATTCCAGCCCATAAACCTGAAACAATGTCTTCCCTTCTTCATACCCCACATGGCTGGGTCACCTTTCACGTAGATGTAGTTAAACTCACTGTCTTATGTGTTTGTGCTGCTTCAGCCATCCTGCATATGACTCATCTCTTAACTGCACAGCTGTTTGGCATGGTTCATTTCAGTAGACCTTTGTTGTTCACTTACTAATGTCTGCCTGCTCACTGCACTCATTTCTCTAGAACATCTCTTCACCTTCCTGCATAAGTCCCTGTGATCTGCTCTTCCCACCTTCTACTCATACAGATGTTCTATGTGGTTTTAAGATCCCCACTTTCATTTCCAGTCTTCCTTAAAAAGATCTTCAATGTGAAAGAAGATAACTTCCAGCACCGTGCAGCTCCCAGTGTTGTGTTCTGGTTGTATGGAGCTGTTCTGCTTGACTTTGTATCGGTGATTGTTGAACACAAAGGTAATGTTAAAGGTGTTTCCAGAGGTGAAGGAGAAGGCTGCAGCTGTCACCTTATTTATTTAAACTTCTCTCCTCCTTCGTCCCTTACACTTCTCACACTTATTGGGGAGTCTCGTGGTAAAATGAATGTAATCAATCCCTACATGTGTGATCCTATTGGTGGGTGTATTTTGTTAATGCGTGATATGTAAACCTTCTTTGGTGGTAAAAGCCCCGTGGTTGCTGTGTGTGGAGCAAACGTGTTCTTTGAGTTCACTGTTGAGAGGTTTTGTTTGATTGTTGGCGACCTTTACCTTCCAGTAGCTCTGTGAATGTGTTGCCTAGCATGACCTATCACACCTCTTAACCTGTCGACTGACTCTTACACCTTCTCTCCTGTCTGACCCTGGACGTGGCTCCTCTGTCTACCACTTCCCGGTGCTGTTCTGTGCATGAGCGTTACAGTTAACATCAGACTGGTTGTTTAGTATTACTTGTTCGAGCCAAATGGACTGATATCCAAACGCATGAAGTTGGTTTATGAGTATTTTTCTGTGACGAGAAATGAGTTTGATGTATTTTGTCTTTCTGTGACCTTCAGCTCAAATGGACCCAATCCAGAAGCTCTTCTTGGACTCCATACGCGAGTACTCTACAAAGAGCCAGTAAGTCTCAATAACCCCACCCAGCAGCCTTACGCGGCACTAACCTGCTAACCTGGACGTAGCCGAGGTTTAAACTGTAGCTGCAGGCTCAGCTGAACAGCAGCTAGACTGCGGTGGAAGTTACGTAATGTTTGGCCCACACAGGTGATTCACATTAATGCTGCATGCTCAGAATTTGGAAAACTAATAAAGGACATTTGCTTCACCTGTCAGATGTTCAGTTCCGCTGATTTAAATCACAGCTGAGGAGACGGTGTGTGCTTCACTGTCCATAGTGTCATGTAATGACTATGATAATGTACAGCAGCTGACTTTCAGCAATGAGAGGAGAGTAAGTGGAAGAAAAGAGGATGTGGCCCAGATATCTGCTGGCTACACTGGAAGCCCCAAAATATTGTCTCTCCCAGAGGCTATGTCATCGTCAGACTGACAGTCGCTGGGTTTGAAGCTTGTACAAAGCTTATTCCCTCTCTGGTAACAGTTTAAATTCAATGTTTAAAGCTTTCTAACTCCTCGGGAAAGCTGGCGCAGAAGAACGCCACTGCTGTTGCCAACATGTGCTTGATGACATCAGCCGTGAGAGGGCCTATATGTCCTGCTTCAGATACACATGTCCTCAAGCCCAAATAAGGGAAATGATTCTTACAGGTTAGATTAGAGCTCAGCTTTTGCTCCAGAAGTTTAGTCTGAAAAACAAGAGGAATGATGGACAGCAATGCAAGTTTTCAAAACTCGCCTAGCTTGTGCAGCTCACATTCATTTATTTATATGTATGTATGTATATATGTGTATATGTATATGTGTATATATATATATATATA
>NW_022280080.1:339778-341823 GCF_004355925.1 Anarrhichthys ocellatus | reverse complement strand
TATGTGTGTGTGTGTATCTATCTATCTATCTGACTGACTGACTGACTGACTGACGTGAGGTTCTGGCTAACAGCTGTCTGAAGCCCTCTTATTTACGTCGCCATCTGAACACCAAGCATGCCAGTGCAAGTCAAAAGCCCCTTACATTGTTTATATCGAAATTGGAGGAGTTACAAAACAACTGCAGTCTCATTCATGTGTTGGGTCTACAAAAAACCCACTACGGGCTTCATATCTGGTCAGTTACAGAATAGCAAGAAAGGGGCTACCGCACACAATCACCGAAGACGTGTGCTCGCCAGCTGCCAAAGAGATGGTGGAATGTATGATTGGAGAGAGTAACTTTATTGTAATTCGATTCAGATTAATGTAACCGCTATGTATGGTTAATTGTAAATTAAATGTGATGCAATCTGCCTCTGAGCCTGTGCGTGTGTCCTCGCCATCCTTATTGCTCTTTAAAAGTGACGCCTTGTGTAACTGAAATTTATTGAAACTTTGTTGCAGTGTTTCAGGGCGTTTTCACACCCATAGTTCGTTTGCTTTGTTCCGATTCAGGGATTAATATGATACAATGTTGCAGTTGCCCCTTTGTTCAGTTTGTGTTCACACTGCAATTTTTAACAGCAGACTAAATCTTGTAAACAAACGCCACGCGCGAGCAAACTGTTCTCTCATTGGTCTGATTGTTATGCGGCTATAAATAGGCTCTGTTGATTTTTACATTTTTTTTACATTTTTTTTTTTTTTTTAAAAGGTGTGGGGGATTGGGGGTGCGTGAACCCGGTTGGGATGTAGAAGGGGGTGCGTGGCCTAAAAAGTTTGGGAACCGCTGGACTAGAGGAGCCGGGGATCAAACCGCCGATCCTCTGATTACTAAAATAATAAATAAAGCCTGATTCTGCATCTGCCTTTTAAAACTAATGTGAATGTGGACTGATGATTGAACAGAGCCTATAGTGCATTCATTGTGGGAGAGAATGAATGGATGACTGATCTCTGTCCCCCTGTAGGGCTACTGGGGGGCTAGTGGATGCAGGTTCTGACTATGACAAGGCCTTGACAGACGAGGTAGCAAAGCTTCAGAGACTCTATGGTGGTGGAGACCTTGCATCTTTTCCAGAGTTCAAATTCACAGGTGAGTCGAGTTAATCAATTATTAGTCAACCATTGCAATGCTGATTGTTGTGTGCGGTATAGTTCCAACTGTTGAGTTGCTTTCCTACTGAAGGGCTGTGAACTAATTGTGTTGATCAATGTTAAACTTTAAAGTTATGTTTGCCATGTGTCAGCACTTTGGCCACAGCTTTTATGTTTTTGCTTCATTTTCAAACCGGCTCAGTTGAATGTAGCATCAGACGGGCCTCACATTGATGCCAGAGGTCCATTCTTTGTGACAGGCTGACGTGTCCTGTTAACCCACCATAGGGACAACATTCCCTCTGGTACACGAGGCATATTCATATTTAATGGGTACTAAGACCAGCCAAAGCAGCATTAGGGACCTGGAAAGTAGAAATGTGAGTACATAATCAAACGTGCACTGAGTTAATATCTCTACTTTCTGTTTTTTTTCAGAGCCCAAGTTGGATGAAGTTACCCAGAAGTGAACATCGGCACTTTGCAATAAACTCTTGTTCGTCGCCTTTTCCCCGTACTTCTGTGTTAACAGTCTGCTTCAAGTCAAAGTTACAACATGCCATTACCTCTAGCTGTATGTGAGAATAGTTTCCATGCCTGTTTTATGGGATGGATGGACATTTTTGGCAGACAAAAGCTAATTTAGAGCTGTGAAATAAGCTTTGTGTAGATTGATCCATGGCTGAGCTGAATGTGAATTAAAACAATAAATTCCAGTTCATATTTGTTGAATACATGTCTCTTTCTGCTTGTGTGTGTGTATGTGTGTATATATGTATGTGTATATATGTATGTGTATATATGTGTGTGTATATATATGTGTATATATATGTGTGTGTATATATATGTGTATATATGTGTGTGTGTATATATATGTGTATATATGTGTGTGTATATATATGTGT
>NW_022280080.1:321208-336208 GCF_004355925.1 Anarrhichthys ocellatus | reverse complement strand
CACCCCAGTGCCACCGCAGTCACAACTGTAGCCGCCCCAGCCGCTGCGGCCCCAGCCGCTGCAGCCTCCTCTGAACCTGGTGATCCAGCAGCTGACGGATCATCTTCCTCATCGTCCAGTGACTCAGACTCAGACTCAGACTCAGACTCTGAGGAAGAGAAGTCAGAAGTGAAGACCGAAACCAAGACCTCACCACCAGAGGTGTCAGAATCCACTGTGAAAGAAGCAGCAGAAGTCCAGGAGAACACTTTAGAGGTGAAGGAAGACACTAATGAAGCTAAGATGGAAGTTCCACCAGAACCTGAAGCTACTCCCGCTTGTGCTGCTGAGGATGCACAGGAGGCCGCTCCAGCAGCAGTAGCATCCCCCACAGAAGCAGCTCAAGCCACCGTCGAGGTACCCGGTGTTAGCTCTGAGGAGTTAGTGGACCCCGCTCCTGAGATCTGCAATGCCACCAAAGACACTGTGACCAGCCCAGACGTTTCAGCTGAAGCTGCAGTGGAACCCGCTCCAAAAGTAGAAGAAGACAGTGCATCTCCTGCCATCCCCGATGCCCAAGTAAAAACTTCAGCTGAAGTTGTGATCGAGCCTGCATCTCCAGAAAAAGCCCAGACTGATGCTCCAGTAGAAACCACAGAGAGTGCCTCTGCTGAAGCCCCTGCAGAAGCTGCTGAAGCTGCCCCTGTAGAAGCTGATGCTAAAGCTGCTGCAGAGCCTGCTGAAGTGGCTGGCGAGGCTGCCACGGTAGTTTCTGCCCCTGTGGAGAGCACCGAGGAGCTGGTGGACCCTGCTCCAGTGGTAGCTGAAGCTGCTCCTGCTGAAGTGGTTGCTGAGGCTGCAGCTGAAGTTTCTGCCCCAGTGGAGAGCACTGAGGAGCTGGTGGACCCTGCTCCAGTTGTAGCTGAAGCTGCAGGAGAGGAGCTGCAGGCGGACGCCCCAGCTGAACCACCTGAGGGTACACACTACACCATTATAGTTCCCAAATCTTTACCTCCCCATTTCCTTTCTGGATCTGTGAGCCCCTACATATGACCATCATTTTCTTTCTATACTGTATAGTGTCAACTCCCTCACATACTGTAGTTGCTGTTGCTTTCACAGCTTTTTAAATATCATCTCTGGATTCTTTTGCTTCTGTTCCACCGCTGTGACATCTGACTTCCAGCTGCCTCTGTGTTCAGTGTGGTGCTTGTGCATGGGGTGGATGTAGTGTACATGTACTTTAATGCTGGCTGGTGCATTCCTTTTCCCTTTTTTTATTTCCTTTGCTTGCTTTCTGCTAATTGAGGTTTGGAGTTGTCTGTGGCTGACCCCCCCACCCAGCTCTACTCTTGCTGTCAGTGTATGATCAGAGATGTTACTTGGTTCATACTGTGACAATAATCGTGCTCGTGTTTCTGCTTTCTTCCCCTCGTTTAATGACTCAAGAATCCACCACCTATCTCTTAAATCCCCCTCACTTGCATTCCAGCAGCTGCCATCCATCCATCCATCTCCCACAACATTGTTCTCATAGTTCACTCTTTTTGATAAATTGCTGATTTCGGCTCATTTTTGTCGTTAATGTCTCTGTATGAAATATGGGTTTCAGGTTTTCTGAGTTAAGGTTACAGGTAATAATGCCAGTGTCTGTATTCCTTGTGCCAGGTAATGTTATTGCTAACCGTAATGTTAGATTGCACATCCTCAGACTGCGTTACAGTGAAGGCCTCCTGTCCCTGACAGCAGCTGGACGAGTAGAAGCTGGGAGTGGCTGGAGTCAGTGGAAGTATTCCAGGGAGCAGGATTACACAGTAACAAGATGTTTTTATAATCATTGGATCATAGTCATGACGTGAATACTGTATGTCCAACTGACTAGAAGCTACCAACATCTCACAGATTCCAATTCTAAACATCCCTGTTTAGCTACAGCCCTTTGTTACACTTCTCACCAAACACTTCTTACCAGCTGGGTGATTCTGCCTCCTGGAACAACCTCCTCACCTCGCTCATGGATTTCACCTCTTGTTCACTTCTGTGAATCTGGACTTTGGGATGAGCACGGTGTCGTTTCATGTGACAGTGTCTCAAATGTATTTCTCTGTGATCTTCAATGTGCAAGGTTCTTTCCCACTGTCTCACATGTTGTTGATAACCTTACTCACACAGCATGCGCAAATTATGTACTTCTGTTTAATCGAAAGCATCGTAGCACTTTTGACCTAATGCCCTTTTTAATCCATTTCATGCTGACCTCTGCCAGTATCAGTTTCTCTAGTGTGAGGGTCTTTATTGTCTGCACCCTCACATACGTTCCTCTCAGGAACATCATCTTTTAGGCTTTTCCCAACAGTGTGTTTCCACACTTAAAGTTTTTTCAAATATTTACAAAGCAACCCACATTTCTTTTTTTTCTGATTGTATAGCTTATCAGAAATACCTCGGTCAAGTCGTAATTACAGTTTTTGTTGCCTGAAAATCAGTAGCGGGGACGAGGACGCAGAAGTAGACCCAGTGTTGCCTAACATGTTTGACTAACCTTTATTGTTTCAATGCATGAACAGTATGAAGGTTTGTATACTCGGCTTTCTTACATGCCTTTTTGTCTCTCCCTCTGCAGAGGCTGCAGCACCTCCGGAGCCCGATGAGCCTTTTGACAACAGCACTTATAAAAACCAGCAGCACCACAACTACACCCCCCACACATTTTCAGACCTGGATGTGGAGATGGCCAAGTTTCGTCTCCCGCAGCCCTCCTCTGTCAGGCACTAGAGGAGTCGGCCTTGCTACAAACCTTTATATTGCTTAAAGATGATGATGGTGATGGTGTTGGCACTGTTTATGATGATCATTCCCTCACCTGTAAGATCTGCATGCAATTCTGCTGTTAAAATATTATATTATTAAAGCACAAAAATGGGAAATGAAGTGTTTTTTCCTGGTGTGATTCTGTTTTGTCTTAGCTAAAGAAACAGGCATATAAAGGGATGAGCACAGATCAAACACTGATTTTCTGCTGCTTTTCTGCCTCAGGGGGGCATTTGAATAGAGCTGAGTGTGCAAGTGGTTTATCTGTGTTTCTATTTTAAAGATTACAATTTCCACACCCTTAGCCTGCCTGCTTGCACATAATGTCCTAATTATCCCAGCTAGCATTCTTTTAGGGTAGACAATCCGCATCTATGGTGTGTATTAGTGTGCATACGATGACACAATATCTGCATAAAGGAGTGTAAAGCTTCAGATATACATAGAAAATGTGTTGTGTAAACGGGGGTAGTAAATGGCGTTTGCCAAGCTAGAAACCCAAGAGGGCGCAGAGGGACAGGCTGTAGGACGTCATGTCTCCGCCCACCTTATAAATATTCATAAGCCAAGCGCCTCTGCGTGCCCTTACGCGATGACGCAACGCGACAACTGCGGGTCCCGATTGCTGCAGCCGCTTGTCAGTGTGACGAAGATTGGCACTCAGGTAAGCTGTCACTCAAAATCCCTCTTTTTCCGTTCCCTATCAATCAAACAATCTGGGCCGCACGCAAAAATGCCCCGGGGCGAGGAGTGCGGACCTAGTCAGGGCAGCGGAGGGTGTTTTTGGAAGGGAAGCAGAAGCGGCAGAGCTCCGGGAAGAATAAAAAAATCTGTATACAAGGGAGGGGGTAAAAAAATATGTCGGCGTTTTGGGGGCAGAGGAGGATTGTGGAAAAGCAAAGGGCGAGAGCTAGAAACGAGGCCCGACAGTTGTAACACTGTCGCTGAGGGGAGGACAGCTGTCCCCGCGTGATTGATTGACTGATGTGGGAAGGATTTGAGGATCAACCGGGCTAGCCTGGTGTGCAGCCAATGCTCGTTAATATCACCGCAGTTTAATTACTGCATAGAGCGAACAAGAAATGCATATTCATTTAAAATGTTAATTCAAAAATGCTAAGGCTCTTGATGCTGTTTTGTTATGTGGGCAAACGACACTCTTCGTATCAATCCGCAGCGGGGTCCTTTTTTTGTACCTGGCTAGCTAGGTTAGCTTGTTTTTTGGTAGTGATCCCCTTTCTAAATATGGCGCGTCTCATTTGGCCTCACCGTTCTAGCGTGAGAAACACTTTCAAGTTAACAGTTGGCGAACGTTAGCTGTAGCTCGGCCAGGCGGTTGTTCATTGGGTTAACCTTAGATTAGGTTGGCGAGCTAACGCCAATGTGGCGTTAACCTTACAGGCGAGCTAATGTTAAATATTGTGGACTATCAAAGCTTACTCCCGCCGAGCTACTTTGTCTGCGTCAAGACTGCCGTTGCTGTAGCAGAGGATATAGCTTTAGTTGGCCAATGTTTGCTTTCTTTAACTTTTATCTCCCCTTGCCGCCACAAACGGCGGGCAGCTAACAGAGCTAACGGCTAAGTTCATCGTGGTGGGTGTGTTAAAAGCAGTTGCAGGGTAACGTTATCGTTAGCTTACTATTATTATAACAACGCGTCACGGGCTCGTTATTTCAGTCTCCTGTTTCGTGAGTGTGGTGTACAGAAATGTGTCTGACTGTTGATGAGACGTAAAGAAATAACGTTACATTAGTAAACGTAGTCGCTTCATGCTACGGTAGTCCCCCCACAGCCCCTTGTTTTGCCCAGAGGTGTGTGCACATATCAACACATTTACACTTTAAATGATACACGTGTTTATGTCTTCGTTATTTCTGCATCCTATATATCCTTCAAACGCGTCACTTATCATTTTAGTTTGATTTTGGAGGAAATATGTGATCATTACATTAATACGCGTTAATGTTCAACATCTATTATTCGTTTTATGAAATGAGCTTCTTTATTCTCTTACTTACACTCAAGCAGTTTACAAAGCTAATGATAATCTCTCATCGTAACCTCATGACGTTCCAGTGTGTGTGCCTAACGTTCCCCTCCAGGTAGTCTAATGTGCACTGTGTGTTGTGTAGGTTGGCCACCTGTCCCTGCTCTCTATAATGCCCCAGTGTGTGCAGCATCAGCAGTGAACGTGATGGCAGCCCAGTCGGTTTCCATAGACAAGTACCCAAAGGGAGAGCAGCAGGTGGGTGAGAGGGAGACGCTTGCTATGGACCTCAAGGCCTACACAATCTGCTCCAACTGGCTGAACGGTGCTTTGTTTCGCTTGTTTTTACAAAGATAATCAACCAGAACAGGGCTTGAAAAAACAAAACCTAAATGTTTGAAGCTACAGCTTTCAGTATGCCGCTCCACTCCTTGACCATAGACGCTCCGGTGTTGTTAGTGGGGATGATGCAGCCTGGGCTGCTGAACAGAAGGGAAAACACTTTATGCACGTAACACTAGAACACAGCCACTGATAATGCTCTTACATCAGTTTTAGTCGTTTGTTGGAGACGTGCATGGCTGTCTGTAACAGGCCAACACACAAATACATCACTGTTTGGGAAACACTTATGCTGCATGAAGCTATTTTTCTGCCTAGCATATCTGTGTCTGAGCTTATGTAAATTGCTTACAAAACATCATTATTCAAGTGCCAAATTTGGGGGTGTCGAGAGCTGAGAAGGATCTATGACTAATGAGAAATTTCCACCCCAAGCAAGTGATTATTTTTAGCTACTTTGTGCTCAATCTCATTCATTGTTGTTCTCAGTCACATGGTTGGGGCTGGGATTCATGCCCCTGGGTAGGCAGCAGGGTGTGACAGTAGAGGAGCAGAAACGTGGCTCCTAATCAATGAATGTGCCTCCAGTGTTGTGGAGGCTACACTTAATGTATCCTTTTACTTCCATTAGGTAACGTGTGTACTCGCAGGTTCTGGATTATATTTTCAATCACATCACCGGGTATGTGGTGTTTAGTCTGCATTGTGACTGGAGCACAACACTGACTGGATGTCTAGCTGCAGGGGCTCGTACAGCAATGTGAGACCGGACGGCATGAAAGAATGCACACATGCATTTAATGCATCTGTCCATAACATGTTTCAGGTCAAAAGTATTCAAGTGAAACAAGAATAAACTGTCAGTCAGGTAACTCTAGCCAACAGGTGCTGGTGGCTGGTAGCGGGACCAATGACTCCTGCAGCACCTCTCTGCCTTGTTGATCCCAGTGAAGAAGTCTTCATTCTTCTTGAAAAGAGAGATTCAGTCTCGTATGAGCAATGCCTAGTTTCTGACTGATGTTCAGACCATGTCCTCATGACTCTCCACAGGGTTCATAGTGAAGCAAGGCTCTGTGTTAGGCTTTACCCTCCAGCTACTCGGGTCTTCACATGATGTTGTGGTGTCTCTCTTCACCTCTTCTGTCACTCTGTTGCTTTCTTTCTCTCACTCCTTTGTGTTCTCTTTTCCTGCAGATGCAAGGTGTGGTAAAGGTAGACGGCGAATCCGAGCAGAAGTTTATTGAGGGGACGTTGGCAGAGGCGCCCAGTCCGATACCCACGGAGCCACAGACACCCATGGACGCGGACAAAGCCTCCATATATCGGTGTGTGTGTGTGTGTTTAAGGAGAGAGAACCAGAACAGCCCCCTCGTCTTAAATCTGTGTTCTTCTCTTTCCCATTCTTAACTCCATTACTTTCAGCTTGTCCAGAAACTAAACTATCACCAGGAAACCTCACATGGCCTCTCTGAGAACTCCTCCCCTTTGTTCTCCTCACTTAATTAGGGAGCAGCGATCTGACTTCTTCCCGTTCAGATAGGACATCTCCATCTCTGAGAGGCTCAGACAGTCTGCACGAACAACAACTTCAACCATTAATCGATTATCTTAATAGTTCCAACTAATTGATGCAAGTTTTTAGTTCAATCATTATGTGTGAAGTGATTTTGGTGACACTGCATCAGAATGAAGTTATGGAAGGCTTTGCCCAATACAAATTCCCCCAAATTCTTTTCAAAATAAGTGTTTCATAACCAGGAAGATATTACTGACGTGGACGGTGATTGTGGTCACACTGCATGACAACGAAGTTATTGAATATTTTAGTTAAATGTCTTTTCAGCGGCTACACATTAAAGAGGCATCGCTTGTGTTTTATTAACGTCACACTTATGAATTATTGATCCAAGAAGTCTGAATCTGTGAATATCTTTCCAACTTTTCATTCAACAATCATGAGCTCCTGATCTTGTAATAACAAGATCTTTCTTGTGTTGAAGAGATAATGGCTCATAATTATGAGATTTGTTGACGTAACGAGATCTGGATCTCTTAATTATGTTGTGTGTGTGTGTGTGTGTGTGTGTGTGTATGTATGTATGTATGTATGTATGAGAATGAGTTTTCTTTTGTGAATGTAAGTTGCTTCTGTAAATCAGAGCCGACAAACAAGTTGCATGATCTCAAGAAAAGCTAATATTCTTAAGAACAGAGAAGTGCATATCGTGATCACGGGTACAGTGATGAATGTATTCTGTCTATGCCACACATGATGATGAGAATGTATTCTGTTGATGGGAGTGACCAGCAAAAGCATGGACATGTGCTTCTAGTGGTCAATGTGACCCGGACACACGAGGTCCAGGAAAGAGGAGTCCACTGTGTTAGAGCGGGGGACAGTAGTCGTATTGCCTAAATAACCTTTGATATTCAGGGTTCTGTTAGTCTGTGTTTATATGTAAGCTATGCTCTGTTACTGTACTAGTGTTTGTTCATTGAAGTGATGGATTCCATTGTGTGTGTGGGCACCTTTCACAGGCATCCCCTGTTCCCTCTCTTGGCCCTGCTGTTTGAGAAGTGTGAACAGTCCACGCTGAGCTCTGACTGCATCACCTCGGCCAGCTTTGACGTGGACATTGAGAACTTCGTCCGCTGTCAGGAGAAGGAAGGCAAACCCTTCTTCAGTGAGGACCCTGAACTTGACAACCTGGTGAGATCCGTCTGCATGTCGCGGAAGAAGTTCTCTGCTCTGTTGTGTCCGTTTGTCTTTTTGTCTGGGGGGAGTTTGCTTCACTGTAGCACACTGCTCTGGCCCACAGGGCACCCAAAATATTTGAACTATTTCACTAGTTTCTGTTTTTAGTGAACTACCATATTTGAATGCAGCATCAGCAGCTCAGCAATCAAACCGGACTAAAGCGAGTGTTGACTGTGGCTCGGTCAAACCACCGGCTAAGACAACCGTTGTGACTGAAAAACATGTTCACACGTGAGGTATTTCACAAGGAGACACAAAATGGAGGAACCCCAACTCACTGGCACACTTACTAGTCAATGACCTTTAACCTCAACAGCACAGTGAGACGCAGTCCTCTCTGCTGCTCTTGCTGCCGACCTGTTCATTAGAAATTCCTCACGATAGGCGTTATTTAGCTGGTAAGTGTGACTTCATGGTTTAGCTCGGGTAGTCTAGCTGTTTGAAAGACATGGGGCACTGCTGTAGCTGACCTCTGACCTCTGCTGCACTTCCTTATTCACAATCCCCATATTGACCAACCTTCTCTCTCTCATTGTCTTCACTCATCAGCCTTCATAAACCCTCCAAAGCCTTCCTCCTGATCACCATCTGATGTCTAGCTATGTGGTCCCCTGCCACCACCTGTCTAGTCTGTGTGCACCTTCCTTTAAGCTCCTCCCTCTTCTTGAAATATGTATTCACCACAGCCAGTTCCATCCTTTTCACAAAATCCCCCTCCATCTGTCCTTCCATTGCTCTCCATGACACCTTAGCTGCCCACCACTCCTCCACCACTCTACAGTCTCCACCACTTCATGCAGCTCACTCCACACTCTTCTTCTCTTCTTCTCTCCTTCTCTCCATCCTCCTTTCTACAGCGTCATATCACTAGAACCAGTCTCCTCAGGAGAGTGAACACATGGTGTGTTAGTGTGTTACTGATCCGTAGGGTTCCACCTCTCCGTTCAGCACACACCTGAACCGCCGCTTAACTGCACACTTTAACCACGATAGTATGAAATACATTCTTACTGCGACCTATATCAATTGATATTCAGTAGAAATATGACATTTTGAGATCGTCAATGCTGTCGAGACGCCGCTTCCTGATGACGTTACCTTGTGATTGAACTGGACAGGAGGAGAGCTAGTAATGTTAGCGGCACCAAGCTAACGGCCAACGCTCAGAAGTTCCAATGTAATCTTGTAAGATGTCGTTTTTGGTGAGAAACTTGAATATGTCCAGTTGTTTGAGATGTTTTCACAGCAACATAAATAGATCATTAGAGATGAATTATGACCCGTTACAGTCTTTGACAGTTGAAATGATTTTTGGGGCAGCTGCTATAACAATGGACATAACGTGGACAGTTGGTATCGGCAGCAGAGAATGTGACCGTGAAACTCTGAAAGTTGTATTTGCTCCTTTCTTTTGTGCTGATCCAATCCGTGACTTAAGAATCTGATGCGATCTGGACCGTGAGTTTTATGATCCGTTGCACCCTATTAAACATTCATTAGCGTGATAAGAACTACCTAACATGACAGAAACCATCTTTGGAAACAAATGATTTGACTCTGGATACATCCCAAGTCTCTTAACTGCATCCCCGGTTCCCTCACTTGGGTCCTTTCCTTGCGTCCTAGTCCCTCCCACCAGGGATGCATGGAGGAAACAATGCGAGGAGAGAGGAACGAGGAAATATGTTTTAGGAGACATGAGACGTCCTTTCCTCAGTTGCGTCACGTGAAGCGGCGTCTGTTTCTGATGACGGTGCTGATGATCACAGCTGATCAGCTGTCAGTCAGCTTTAACAGCTGGAGAGACTTTAGATAAGTTTGTGTGTTCACATGATCACTGTACTTAATAACAGTAACTAATAATACTAATAACTCATAAAGACACAGTGATCACCACTGTAGAGGTGTTTCTCTCTCTCTAGTCTGTTAACAAACTGTGTTCTGTTTATAAGATCAGGATCCATTTCTACCGGCGGAATGCGATCGTCTTATTTATGAATTATTTGCGTCTGTACGTTTTGAAATTCAGATTGTGACGTCGATATTAAATAACCCAGAATATGATTAGTGTTTCTCTTAAATGATAAAACTCATCAAGAGTTTGTTGTCCTCTTGTTGTTCAGACTGCAATGAACATTTATTTAAACCAGATGTTGAATCAGAAAACTAAACAAATATAAAGCTTGAGTTTAATCTGTGATCCGTCTTCACTGTTTACATGTTGAACAAAATCTCATCAGTCCGATCGGCTGCAGCGTCCAATCACATGACTGAACAACGAGGGGGCGTGTCGGCCGTTAAAACACTTCCTGGAAGTCTGTTCTCGTGGGTCCTCGCTCATGGCTCCGGGGGATTTCTCCTCACTCCTCCGAGCTAAATAAGAGCTTTGGGACGGCCATCAATATGGCGGCGAGAACAACTTCCTGTTCAAGTGAGGAGATGACAATACAGGCCAAATCCCAATGTCCCCCCTTACGGACTCACGGACTTTGAGGCGCGCTCCCGCGAAGTCCGTGAGGGTTTAGTTCTGTCCCACTGTCACATCATCGAGTGTTTGAGGGCTCTCGGCAGACATTTTGAGCCCTTTATGAACCCTTTCTGTAAGTCAGCATGGTATGCTGACTTAACCTCAGGGAATTACCCACAAATCATTGCAATGTGACGTTAAACACGGGGTAACCAGTGGACGCATGGAGACATAAACAAAGACGACGGATCACATGTGTTCAGCCTGTCATATTACATTTACTCAGAAACATTAAGGGTTAAAGATGGAACAAAATAAACATGAAATCAGAATATTTATTCATCAAATATTTGATTTTGTCATTGAAGCTGTTTTGACAAAAACGAGTAAATATATTATATGAGTTACCTCTCATCTTGTGAGGATAGAGCCTGAAGACTTTAATATCAGGAAGTACAAATAAATACACACAATCATACATCATATTTGTTGTCGTTTTCATGGTAACGTGATATGTTGCAGCAAAGTGCTGTCCCATTCCTATTTCCACCATCTCAAGCCCTCACAGTCTCTCACACTCAGCAACTTACCAGGTGACGTCAGTAAGTCCTTGAGGATTCAGGGTTTAGGGGGGACATTGGGATTTGGCCTAAGAGACTTGGGACGTACCCTTTGTTTCGTTGGGCCCATGTAACCTCTGGGGCCAGGGTTCATGACGCATACTGCAGATTTGGCTTCACTTTTGGGGAGCTGTCATGTCATCTACTGTTATAGACCGTCTATGGGTGATGCTACCTAAATACGGTATTCTGAAATAAAGAACAGACGTGATCGTCTAAGTGTCTCAGTCCTCAATATCAGACATTTAGAGGACACACAGATGGAAATATATTTAGGTTGAGAGACTGCCACAAACCTTTCTTTGTATAATTCTGACCTCTAGATGGTGAAAGCCATCCAGGTGCTGAGGATCCACCTGCTGGAGCTGGAGAAGGTGAGTGACCTGTGTAAGGACTTCTGCAGCCGCTACATCGCCTGCCTCAAGACTAAGATGAACAGCGAGACTCTGCTGAGTGGAGATCCAGGGAGCCCGTACTCCCCCGTACAAGGCCAGGTCCAGGGCTTCTCCCCCACCAAGACTCCGGTATGGACCGTAGGTGGACTCTACTTATCGCCTCTAAACACAAATAGTTGGATCTGTTGGTGCCTTTGAGGAGAAATGCTCATACTTGTCACTGATGATGTTGTTTTGGATTCTTTGCCTTTTAATGCGTTTCAACCTATTTCATTCTTCTAACCTGCTACACAGTGTTACCTCAAGTTCAATACCAACGTTCTTTAAAGTGTGAGCCACCAGCACACTTGCCTTGGACCCATTTTGTCTTGCTGCTCTGTGTTCTGCAGACCCCCAGCACTATCTCGGGGACCATCAGTCCCCAGGGCCAAATTGTGGTGCCAGCGTCCGCTCTGCAGCAAGGGAACGTTACCGTGACTGCAGTCAACCCCAGCCAGGTGGTCGCAGGTATGTCCCCGTGGCATACAACCCCCCCCTCAGGTACTGTACTGTTCTGATTGCAGCTCAGATGTTGTCATGTACCTCACAGTCAAATCTGATTGGTCAAGTCCTTACATCTTGTTCTACTATCCTGGGTCGCCCTCTACAGCGCAGCAGATTATATGATGCTGTGTGTGTGTGTGTGTGTGTGTGTGTGTGTGTGTGTGTGTGTGTGTGTGTGTGTGTAGGTGGCACGGTGTACCAGCCTGTTACAGTCGTCACTCCTCAGGGCCAGGTGGTAACACAGGCTCTATCTCCCGGGACAATACGCGTCCAAAACAATCAGGTTGTTCATCTGTCTGTTACTGTGATTCTGGTCTGTGTTCTAGATCCTCAAATGGCAAATTGTTGGCAATTAGTTCAAAGTTTAAAATTTAAATTCACATTGTGTGTATTTTGAGCAGAACCATGGTAATGGTGAAAGGACTCTACTACCGTAGAGCGCTTTTCTAGTCTTTCCGACCACTACTGCCACCTGCCTATCAGTCTATCACATTCACACCCCGTAGGCTCAGCTACGGGAGCAATGTTGGGGTTCAGTGTCTTGCTCAAGGACACATCGACATGTGACTAGTGGATCCGGGGAGCGAACCGCCGATCCTCTGATTGAAGGATGACCCTGCTCTCCACTTAGCCACAGTCGCATGTGAACCATGTGATGTTGGTGACATGAACAAACAGCAAGGTGTCTGAATGAATGTCTGTCTGCTCAGCTCCAGCTGCAGTTTCACCAGGACTTGAACCTCTTTAATCACGACGACAACTCACCCAAGAACAAACGCGGCGTTCTACCCAAACCCGCCACTAATGTCATGCGCTCGTGGCTCTTCCAGCACATCGGGGTGAGTCTGTGTGCATCACATCTACTGCCCGTGTTACTCTTCAACCCTCAACCAGAGCACTGAAGCCTTTCCTCCCCGTCCTCTCCTGTAGCACCCATACCCAACAGAGGATGAGAAGAAACAGATCGCCATTCAGACTAACCTGACACTTCTGCAGGTCAACAACTGGTGAGTTTAGCCCACAAAGACAATTCAGTAGCGTTATTATGCACCGTCCCACATTCATGTCGGGGCAGGTGTGTTTGTCAAGACTGTGGAACCTGATTGGTCAGTCAGCTGATTGTCTGCCCGCACGCTTTCAAAGTGATGAACGATTTCTGCTTCGATCCTTATGAAAACACAACTCGGTGTAGTTTGCCCAATCAGTTGAAAGCTGAGAACAGATTGAGCTCCGACATCCTGTTACATGTTAGTGGGAGATGATTTCATCACAGCGTATCGGGACAGAACATCTGACTACAGAAGCACATATTCCAGTCAGCACCGTCACAGATCTCGGTTGTCTTGTGTCTCCAGGTTTATAAATGCACGAAGGCGGATCCTGCAGCCCATGTTGGACGCGAGCTCCTCTGAGACACCGAAAGCCAAGAAGAAGACTCCTCAAAACCGGCCACTGCAGCGCTTCTGGCCTGACTCCATCGCCACAGGAGGCACCCAGCAGCAAGTTACCATGCCCGACGGTACGCAGCAGGGTTCAGTGTGAACAGTTTGTATTCAAGTTAAAGAGAATCTCAAAATGTGTGTGGATGTGTTTGTCGGGGGGGGGGACAACATTTGATCAACCAGGGCCAAAATGAAGGGTGCCCTGATTGATCGGCCACTGATGGTTATCAGCCGACACTCGTTCCCAACAGTTTGGCGGTCTCTATTTGGCGGCGGGCTCTCCATCGGTAGTTTTGTGAATCTGGCAAGAAAACCCACAGATGAGCTACTAAAAAGATGTCGACTCAACGGTTATATGATGAATGAATCTGATTCTGACAAAGGAAAAATGCATCCCGTGCTTGCCAACGCTTTTGATTTTCTTCCCCCGAGAGAGACGGGAAGACACACGCACGCACAGGCTGTGTCCAGGGAAAATAATTCCCTCGAAGCACAATTTTGAATTGTATTAAAATAGGCAATCCATTGAATGAATAGACATGCAGAAATGTTGATCTAGAATTGAATGTCAACGTTGAACGTGAATAAATCTTCCAACTATTGGGTACAGCCCCTTTGAAACCAAGCTGGCGAGTATGAGATCCGATCTAAAGTCACAAATCTCAGCACTGATGGGCTTTCACGACACCGCGTCATGTGAATTCCTTGCAACTTCCAGTTGAGATATTTCATTCATGGCTTTGCATGTAATCATGCTGCTTGAAAGGATTACTCCGAGGTTGGTGTGAACCAGTGGCGGACCGTGCATTTTATAGCTGGGCCTTCTGTGCTGTCCTACTACACTTGAGCCACCGCCTGTCTGCGCACGCGCCTGTGAGCGTGTGCGTGCATCCGTTTGTGGGCGTCTTTTTATTCGATTCTTTTAAAGTCTTCCATCGTGCCCATGAGTCTGGACTGTCCTGGATATAAACTGTAACGACAGTTTGGTGGCAATTCTACATTTGTGGTGTTCGTGACTTCACATGCGAGGCAATAGGATCTCACTCGGTAAGTCTTTCCTTTCGTTCTCAGGCACAATGGTGACGATGAACATGGAGGGTCTGCAGAGCCTGACGTCAGACGGCGCCACACTGGCGGTACAGCAGGTGATGCTGGGGGGCCACAGTGAAGACGAGTCGGGGGACAGCGGCGATGAGGACGATGACACGGACATGGCCGGGCTGGGCCTGGACAACAGCGACTCGTTGCAGTAGAGGACACACTCCCTCACACTCTGATCTACACACAAGACGTGCGTAAATAGGTCGGCTGTGTTCTCAAACACACCGTGGGTCATAGTACACACACACACACACACACACACACACACACACACACACATTAGGTTTACATAGCGCACAAAGCCACAGGACACAACAGTCCTGCACTCTTCCAACCCTCCACCCTGCTGAACGGCGGTTTATGCTGCGTGTGTGAACATCAGGAGTTTCACTTCAGAAACTGTTTTTTAATTATTTAGTTGATGTATGCGAGTGCACTTTTTTGTATATTTAAGCTCAACAAGATAAAATCAAACAGAAGAAAAAAGAAGTGTTAAAAACACTCGAAGCAAGTTTGTCTGCTCCGTTATGTCGACTGATTTCTGATTTCCCCCC
>NW_022280080.1:314410-321108 GCF_004355925.1 Anarrhichthys ocellatus | reverse complement strand
CCCCCAGTTAGTCTCGTTTGGATGCCAACAGTTTGGAGTTGTATCTGTAAGGGTTTGTCTTTCTGCATGCTTCTGTTTTCAGTAGATGTGCACACTTTTGCAACCGACTCCACGGCTCTCACGCGGGCCCTGCAGGCCAAGCGGAGCCCAAGGTGAGAGATTGAAAGGGAAAAAAAAAAGGAGATGCTTATTTTTATATACAAATGTATGAATTTAGTGTTTTTTGTTTTGATTTGTGTGTTCTCCTGTTTTGTAAGGAATATTTATGTACAGATTCATAATTAAAGCTAGCAGCCCTGTTTTCCAGGGTTCTTTGAAGTTTTCTAAAAAACAGAAAAATGAATTGAATGCTGATGGAAATTGATATTTAAATTGGTTTTAAACATACAATAACATCAAGGCCTTACCTGTGTTCTTTTTTTAAAGAATTCTTGCCAAGAAGCACAAAAGAAAGTTTGACACTTTTTGAAATTGGTCAACAGGACACTAAAGTACAGAACACTGTTCCTGTGACGCATCGTGAACCATGTTACTCTGTGCAGTTCTCTCTCTCAGTAACTTAACTGCAGCGACGTCATTTCTTTAAATGGAGCTCCAGCTGTACCTCATTGTGTATACCATGCGTCACTCTTTAATCATCTTACAGTAAAGGCGTACTTCTCTAATGCACAATCCAGAACACTATGCTAATCACACAATCACCAGGCTCTGAGGAACCAGTAAGACATTACAACCCCACCGGCAGCAAGAAGCAGAGGACTTCTTGCACGTGTCAAACCTTTATTTCTGTACACATAAATTCTTCTGCGTTAAAACAAAGAGCAGCTGGAGAGTTCCCTGTTCATTGGCTGAGGACGGACTGCAGCCTCTACAGACTCCTGTAGTGACGGATTAAATCTCTTCATCAATGTTATTACTTCACAGATTGGGGTGCCTCTTGTTTGAATATCTGTAATATTGTACTGTACAACAACTGTCTGTCAATAGCTGCAGATGTCTGGTTCATTGAACTGGTTACGGTCCTGCAGCCCGAGGGGGCAGTGACTCTGGGTGGGCCCTCGCTCAGCTCTCCATCCACACTTGCGTCTGTCTTGGCTTTTTATGAAGCGGTGTTGACGTTTCTCTTGTCTGTTTTGCCTTAGAGCTTTCTATTTTGGAATAAACGATGCCTAACTCTCTGCTGTGCACCGTCTCTCTGTGAGGCTCCGACTCTGCTGTGATGGTTTATCGCTGTGGTTTTCTCTTTTTGTCAAATGTGGAAACATCCAAGTCCTGAGCAGTGACTCGGTGCTTCAGTTGTCTGTGCTCAGCGTTGGAGAACCGCGAGCCTCTTCTCTCTGAAAGACAACGCAGAGATCAACAGTCACGTAGACGTGGTGCCTTGTATGCGGTGAGCCAGTGTGCACACTATGGGGGGGCCGGTGTCACAAACGGACGTGGATGAATCCGGCTCGAGTACTCCGACTTCAGACACACGTGTGACGTCATCGTTGCACAAAGCACTCTCGCTCTGGAGTGTTTTAAACGGGACTCATTTACAACTAAGACAGTTTTCAAACATAAATCCTGGCTGAGTAATCATGTCGCTTCAGTTTAGCTCTGTTCACTTCAGCAGAACATTCTACTGTAACAATCCAACACTTCAGTAGAGCTACATGTGACTGTTCAGAGCGGAGCAGGTTAGGACCGCTGCTGTGGACCATTGATGTTGCTGGTCAGCATGTTGGACTGGTCCCATGGACACATGGGTCTTAGTTCAGCATGGTTTAGGCTTTATGTCAAATATTCAAAATCAATATTAAATCAGGCAGAACGCTGCAGACCAGTCTGAAGTATGTAATTGTGAAACCAGCCCTAGGACCCTGAGACTGAAGCCACTAAACATAATTCAGACATTCATTTTGTTATCTACACCTGACACGTCAACATGTGACACGTCAGCACTGGAGAACACTGGAACTACGCTGCAGTGTGTCATAATGACAAGGCTCTTACAAATCTATAGTGTTCCTCAGTATCCCAACATGCTGAGCATGTGGTGTGTCTGGTTCAGTCTTATGTTTTGTTGGTCCTGAAACAGGACCCAGCTGGTCGTGCACTGACCTCCATCTGTTGGCGGATCCAGCTGAGCGACCGTGTAATGCGCGTGTAGACGCCCGGCTTGTTCCTCATAGCACAGCCACTTCCCCAGCTGGTCGCACCAACCAGCTTCCAGACAGACGAGTCCTCACAGGCCAGAGGACCTCCACTGTCCCCCTGAGGGGACACAGACACAGTCCCCATCTTACTCACCAATGTCTCACAGCTTCATAAAGCGAGAGAGTACATCATCATACTTCCTGTTGTCATAATGGAACATTTGTGTGAACTTTTGGGAGTATTTTAAAATCAGTCATTTTATTTCTATGAAGTTTTATTATAGTTTATATGTGTAGTTTACTTTATGGTGACATTTAGTTTCCTACTAGTTGCTCTGAGAGGAAGAGAGAAGTGTAAAGCTGTAGATGAGTTGCTTCTAACACCGGCTACAATACAGACGCTGTTGATTAAATTAACTGATCTTCAGTGTGAGGCAGACGCTGCAGCTCAGCTCAACATATTATGGAAATGTTTTTCTGTATGGTTATAGATTATATGTAACCATACAATTCAGCAAATATTGAGTCAAAGTCATTGGGCCCAAATATATTTGTTCGCTTCATGTTTGTGTTTTTTATTTTATTCTTTAAAGCTGTATACATCACAAGCATGTTGCCGTCTTACTCATTTTACAGCAGTACTTAAAGTCTTATTACACTGCAGTACAATATACGAGCACTAATACTGAGGACATCGAGGAGCTGTCTGTCTGCTGAGCAGGTGAGTCTCTTACAGCTGCTGAATGAAGATAACACGATGAGGGAAGCTGTATAGCTGGACAGATAAACAGCTTTCACATTAACACATTCATTTCTCACTTCTGACACGATGTCTACTTTACCAAATGCAAATGATTCCCATCATTCACCTATAAAGTTATTCAAAAGATAAAGTCATTGTCAGCTCTTTTGTTTGGTGCCAAGACAAGAATTCTCATAAAGAGACCCGAACCCATCAGCTACCAAAGGGATTGGGATCTTGCAGATCAAGTATCGAGTGCCAATAACACTCCTTCAGTTTAGCTTGACAAATAAAGATGAGCTCTTTATAGAAATACTCCTGTGGCTGTTGCAGGACTAATTAATCCGTCCGATAATTGAATAATATAATATTCTTGGATAGTTAGGCCAGTAAACCCATAATCAGATAGTAAACTAGAGACCTGGTTCTGTTCTTCCAGATAAGAGACATCAAGAGAAACACTTTCACTGTTCTCTGGTTTGAATGTTTCCAGTTTAGAGAAGCAGGTCTGTGGGGGACACAGCAGCCAGCGCCTCTTCTCTGCTCTGAAACCTTCACAGTGAAGGGATCAATGCTTCAAGAAGACCATCTGTACCTGACAGGAGTCAGTTCCTCCCTCCAGGTGTCCTGCACAGATCATCCAGGAGGATATGGAGCCGTGGTAAACCTCTGGCTGGTTGCAGGTCTTAGTGGAGAGGAGTGGCACCACGGCCGAGCGCAAAACCACACTGGTCTCTCCTGAAAACAGCATGTCAGAGAGGGCACGATCACAGATGGTATTACATTACACCCAATTGAGAATGTAGTTGTACGCAGCTGAAATAATAGACTAGAAATCATCTGTTTGCCATGTTCACACTCACCTTCATCCTTCGTTGCTCCCCATCCAGAGATCCAGCACATGGTGCCCTCCTCAAAGTCCTCCCCATAGTTAGGCAGGCAGATGGGCTCCACTAAGCCTACAGAAGAGAATTTCAATAACCCATTTGCCGGACACACTGTACACAACAATGTGTGTGCTCTGTTTCCACCATAACCAACATCAAGCAGTCATGCTGTGTCATTACATCCAGATCCAGTTTTCAGGTGGTGTCTGCTGTAGTTTGGACTGAAATGACACAGCGGTCACACAAACAGATAAACAGTGAAGAAGTGAAAGAGGTGAGGACTGACGGCTGAGACATGAGACCGATACACATCATTTATACTTTATACTTTAATTTGTACTTTATCAAAACTGTCCCAAACTTGATATGCTTGATGTCATGGCTTTAGGACTTCTGCATGCCAATAGTAACTCATAGTCATAGCGCCACCTACTGATAAGCACGGACGTAAGCAGGATTCTATATTTACAGCGCCCCAAACACTGACCTTATTGAAAGGGTTTGTGGGCACACCATGAGAAAAAGACTTCTCTGATCTAAATATGTGCAAACTAAGATGCTTGGAGAGCAAACGTTAGATAACAGTGGATTTTCAAACCATGTCAGTGGGCATTAGCATAAATTATCTGTCCAGAGCTTCTACATGAGAATCAGGTTAAACGTTACAATGAATGCTTCACACTACAATCTAAAGTTACAGAAGAACTTAAAATGAAAACAGTGTTAAATTAAAGTGTTCAAGTAACAGCAAATGGCACTACTGTTTTGTTAACTTTCATGTAAGTCCAAATACAATCAGCAGGACACTGCAGGGAGTTGAACCCCATCCCAGTAAACTGATAGTCTGTTATGTCACAAACACTGAAGCACATTCACACACATTCATTTTCTTAATGATCTTTAAAGGCTTACATTTATGATTGTATCGGATGTACACTCAAAACATTTGAGGCTTAAGACCTGGCAACATGATCTTGCTACGCTGCTGGTCTAACCAGGAAATATCTCACTCGTGCACGCAGAGTGTGATGGCGACAGAAATTCATGGCCGCGTCACCCAGAATCCTGCCAGTACCAGGAAATACCGTTTAACTCGTGCACGCAGTGTATGATGGTCACAGAAATGCATGGCCAGAGTCCTGCTAGTACCCTCGACGTGCGTGAAGTTGCGAGGGCCCGATCAATGCTGCTCGCAGCTTTAATTTAATATTTTGTTCTTTTATTATTCTATTATTCTACTATTCTTAGTGCTACTACTGCTATCACTACTCATTATATGTATCATTTATATCATATGGATTGAATGATGTTGTAATTTAGTTATGTTGTTCATTTCTGTCCTGACATCTGTCCTCATGACATCTGTCGCACTTCTGGCGATCCTGTGGGATGGATCGCAGGTTCCTGCTCTCTCTGAGATTTCTTCCTTTTTTTCCCCAGTGGGTTTTTTGAGGGGAATTTTTCCTTTTCCGATGTGAGAGTCCAAGCAAAAAGGATGTTGTATACTGTACAGATTGTAAAGCTCTCTGAGGCAAATTAGCGATTTGCGACATTGGGCTATACAAATCAAATGTAATGGAATTGAACCTTTGAGCAGAGCAGTTTCACTGGAAAAGGGTGAACTGGTAATGGTAAATGGACTGTACTTGTCTACTCTTTTTGACCACTCAAAGTGCTTTCACACTACATGTCATCATTCACCCATTCACACACTGATGCCAGGGGCTAGGTGCCCCCTGCCATCAGACTAACTCATTCACACACCGTAGGCACAGCTACGGGAGCAATTTTGGGTTTAAGTGTCTTGCTCAAGGACACACGGACATGCAACTAGCGGAGCCGGGGATCGAACCACCGATCCTCTGATTGAAGGACTGAATCCTCCTGCCCTCCACTTAGCCACAGTCGCCCACTTTGGGCTAAAGGGCACCTCAGATCCTTTCAGTCTTGGGACTAAACTGAATCTTTTGGTCTCTTCTGAGTGTGTTGAAATTGCTGAGATGCATTTTAGTGCATGGACAAAGAGCAGGATGTTATTGAGAAAGAGGGCGAGTATTCAGCAAGGTCTTGAAAGAGAACACCAATACCGTTGAAAGCCAGTGACATGGCCAGTTTCATCAGTGCAATGTCGTAGTCCAGTCCTTTGGGCCTGTAGCGAGTGTGGTATATAATCTGCTCCACAGCCAGAGACTGGGCCCCGTGCACCGGTTGCTCCGTCAGCCCCGCGTGGACCACCCACATAGAGGGGTCTGCAAACCTGATGACAGACAGTGGAAGATAAAGGGAAACACAATACTCATGGCAGTATATGAGAGAGACAGAGGTAAATAAAATGTGGTTTTCATTCATGGCTCTTCTCCTAAATACCAGCCAATCCCAACTTTAAACACAAGTCACATGTTCAGTAAACAAATAGCTTGTTTATTGGACAGAGTTTGGGAGTCACCCTGCCAGGTTAAAGGAGTTAGTGGGGCCTAATCTGATTTAAGTTCTTACAACTTTGTTATGTCTGTGCTCTCTGCTTTGTAGCAGCCGCATGTAGTGCAGCACACTTCCATGTTATAAGAGGATATCATTGCCTCCTAAATGATGCTAAAGGTTCCTTGCTAAGAGTTTCCTCTTTAGACCTCTTCACAAAGCTGCTGAGACACTTTTACTGAGGAACTGAGAAAACTCGTCAGGACTAGTGTCTACAGGCGAGCGCGAGCACTACTCCTTCAAGACCTGTTTGAGAGGAGAACTTTGGCGGAGAAACTGCAGGTGAAGCAGTACATGAAGCTTCTGTACTAGCTGAACACCTGACAGGTTTGGCTAGCTGGATGACGTCATGCTAATAACTTAGTTAGCTTTTTAAAACAACGGGGACAGATCCAGCACGGACTGTTAGGGAGTGAGGGATGAGGAGGTAAGGAAACATGAGAACACCAGGGT
>NW_022280080.1:313523-314400 GCF_004355925.1 Anarrhichthys ocellatus | reverse complement strand
ACGAGAACACCAGGGTAGGGAGTGAGGGATGAGGAGGTAAGGAAACATGAGAACACCAGGACACACATGGAGAACTCTGTCAAGCTACATATTAGGCAAAGTGAACATCTTTTCTTCAACATAGTTGTCCTCAGTCTCATCTGCTTAACGTGGTCATGGAGGCATCAACATGTAATTGAGATGGTAGATTAACAGTGAAAACTCATCATAGCTTAATTTAACATCAGTATTCATAATTACACTTCATGTTTACTTCTCCTGATCTTTACCTCCTATAACAAGGTCCATAGGGGCATCTCAATAAATAAACATGTTAAGTTATATTATATATATGTACTGTATATATTTGATATATATATATATACTGTATAGATATGTGTGTGTATGTTTTAAATTATACTGAATATTATTATATGATTTATATATTATTATATTATACTGAATTCCCTGTGAGGTAGACTATAATAAGATGTCCTGACGTGTTTATCAAAGTGTTATTTACTGCTTTTTTTCGTGTTGGAATAAATGTTAAATATTTAACTGCAAAGTAGTAATGCGTGTTTGATACTTTAATTTGTTTGCATTAAATCATACTGGGATGTTTGCTGAAATTGATAGGATGGCCCTACCTAGAACATGTTCCACCAGCTCCACTGCCCAATCTTGATCCAGAGGTGTTGGCTAACTACAGTATATAGACCGATCTCTAACCTTCCCTTCCTCTGTAAGATCCTTGAGGAATCAGTTGTGTGACACATAACTACAGTATATTTGAGGATTTTCAGTCAGGATTTAGAGTGCATCTTTGATAACGCTTATAGTTAGGGCTGGCTCAGGTTTATAGTTAGGGCTGGTTCAGGTTTATAGTTAGGGCTGG
>NW_022280080.1:298293-308523 GCF_004355925.1 Anarrhichthys ocellatus | reverse complement strand
TGATATATAATATATGATATGATGTATATGATATGATGTATGATATGGTATGATGTCTATGATATGATCTATAATATAATATATGATATAGAATATATGATATGATGTATGATATGGTATGATGTCTATGATATGATATATAATATAATATATGATATATAATATATGATATGATGTATATGAGGTATGATATGAGATAATATGATGCATGATATGATATGATTTATGATATGGTATTATCAGAGGCTTGCATCACCCTGACTGTGGGAAAGTCTGAAGGAAAACATTTAAAGGAAGAGGGTTAATCTATTAGGGTATGGCGGTGATTTAATATTGCATTTCCATTAACAAGAGATATTCTCAAAAATAATGAAAGAAATGCAGTGCTGATAACATCATTAGGGTTATTTGCTCATATTTGAAGCAGCAGAAGTGATACAACAGTTTTCACAGGCTAGTGCTCCTCATGACAAGTCATCTGATCTTTATGTGTGAAATTGGTGTGGTGCCCTTTTAAAGCATATACATATTGATGGAAAGTATTGAATATGAGAAGTTCTGACCCCAAACTATTCAACTTTACAAATCCATACAAGTTGAACCCTGGTACATGCAACAATACTTAGAAGCCACATAAACACACTCTTCACACACTGGTCCCAAACTACATTAAACTTAAAAAACAAATGTGCTGTTTGCGTCTCAGTTAACAAAGTGTTCAATATGAACATCATGAAACATTTTTAAATACAGACTATGTCTTAGCGGGCAAAAGTAACAACACACAAACCTACATACACTCCAACAACGACAAAATAGAAGAGACACACATGCAGCCCATGCCCCTCTTGACTCCATCTTAGATCCTCAGAGAAAATAAGAGGCATGACTAAAACAAGGTTCACTCAGTCTTCAGTATGTTCTCACCCAGACATTTCACAGTGGTCACCTTCCCAGAGCTGCATTGAGTCTCACTGTGGAGGTCAAATCACAGTAAAAAGATAATGTCAACTTTATTTCTACCGTCATATGCATACATGCTATTTGATCTCTGCCACACCAAGGCGTCATTCCTCAATTATTGTCTCTTGTAAACAGAAAAAAAATGCTGTTTGAAAATAGTGTGTTCATTATTTATTTATTTTAGGTTTTTACAACATTCTGTAGCTTCCCAGTAGTGTTCCATATAATAGTTGTAATAGTTGTAATAAGACAACAATAAATCATCTTCATCATACCGAGACCAATCAGAACAAAATGCCTTCAGATACGCTGCCAGGTGTGGAAACTATAACGAGTGTTAACAATGTACACCTTAGCTCTTTGTAAAAGTCGGGTCCTCTTGGTGATTAGAACTGATCATAATTATTAATCAAATTTGAAATACACATTAACGTTAAATATTTGGACATTTCTATTACCAATAAATAAGCTGCACAGACTTTCCAACCAAAGTAAATAAAAGCTGTTATTTGCAGATTGAGCTGGAGAAGGCTTCATTCCAGCCCTTGAATTCAAAGTAAACGAGGAGCATCGACACAAACGTCCAGTTCACACAGAGTTGCTTGAAATAATTTGTATGATGCCAATTGTCACTGACCATTAGCACTGTTAGTTTTCCATTCTTTCAAATGGGGATGTGCTTTCTACCTGAAGGTTGTGGCATTCTGGAGCTTAATGATCTGTGACTGGCTCAGGCTGATGGACACCAGGTTGTATTGAAGGTCCTGTTCAATGGAGGTCAGAGAGACGAAGAATGACTCCACGTACCTGACGGACACACAGCAACACAGACAGAATGTACAGCTGATGATGACATTATAACCTGATTACAGTGTGATTCAAATGTTCAGATTGGACTGATAAACATTACTGAACCTCATAAAGATATTCTACTTATGTACTGTCATTTTTATATGACATGAACTCAAAATCTATTGCTAATGTGTATGCCAGTGCAAAGGAGAAGGGTCTTTCTGAAGTCTTGCAGGACACATGACACCAACTTTACCTCAAGATACGCTTACTTCACCAGACGACATGCCCCATGAGATAACGTCTGGTGCCTAAACCTAAACAAGTACTTATATAGTCAGCTATATGCATTACCTTCTTTTCCCATGTTGCAGCATGTGCTGGACAGTGTGAGGGAGGAAAGGGCACAGGTAATCCTGTTGGCCCCGAATTGGCCAACACAAACATGGTTTGCGGACCTGAAGTCCCTTTGTTAGGGACATCATGGCCCCTGCCATTGCACCCCGACCTGCTGACGCAGGTGAGGGGAGAAATCCTCCATCCAGCTCCTTAAAAATAGAAGTTAGTTGCTTGGCCCTTGAGCAGAAGCATTAGTAGGCCGGGGTTTAACTCAAGAGGCAGTAGAGGCAATCTAAAATGCCAGAGCCCCCTCTACCAGGACTCTTTACCCATACAAGTGAAAAGTCTTTGAGCACTGCTGTGCTAAACAGGGTAATAAACCATTTCACTGCAATATCTGTTATTCTGTGCTTCCTGCACAGCCTACGGCAGAAGGGTCTTTCGCCTTCAACACTGGGAAGTCACCAGGCAGTCATGTTCTGGCCAATCGGTTTATGCAGGCTGTCCCTCAGTTACACACTCATAACTACTCTCTGAATCCTTCTTCTGAACTTGTTACAGTCTTGGATGCTATGTCAAGGGCCCCATAGAGCCTCTCCAAGACGTGGGACGATGTATATCGCTAAAAACTAAATTTAGCAGGTCTGTGCATCAGTCTTGACTAAAATTACTCCTATCAACTGTCAAAGACCTTTCGGGGCTCTATTCAATTGTTATGGATCACAGACAGCAGGCAAAGCCTAGCTAAACGTGTCAAACTGGACAGTGGAGGCTATCGTCTTGGGTTACTCCGTCACAGGACAGGTACCCCCAGAGGGCCTGAGAGATCACTCCACTAGGGGTGTGGCCACTTCCTGGGGACTGTTACAAGATGTCACAGCGGAGAATGTATGTGTTGCTGCCTCTTAGGCTGCCCCACATACATTTGTGAGGTATTATAACCTTGAAATGGGGGCGACTGTGACTCAGTGGAAGAGCAGGGTCGTCCTTTAACAGAGGATCGGCAGTTCGATCCCCGGTAGTCCATGTCGATGTGACACTTAACCCCAAATTGCTCCTGCAGGCTGTTCCTGTGGTGTATGAATGATTAGATAGTCCTGATGGGCAGGTGGCACCTTGTATAGTAGCCCTGTCATCAGTGTGTGAATGGGTGAATGATGACATGTAGTGTTAAAGAGCTTTGAGTGGTCGGAAGACTAAGAAAGAACTCTACAAGTACAGTCCAGGTACCATTTGAAATGACAGAATCTTGAGAAGCTCATTCAGTTTTGAATACTGACAGAAGTTAATTGCTATGTTTTACCATATTGTTAGCAGTGGTGGGCCGTCAGGACATGCAAGGCCTTCTCTGCTGGCCTAAACAGAATCACAAAGTTATAGCTATTTTATAATTTAATCATTTTTCACAAATACACTACATGTATTATAATTATGTTCCCCATTATCTTATGTTCTCATTGCACAGCTCCTGTCTTCCTCAGTTGCTCTGCTTCCAGTGCAGCTTGTTTTAAGTAGAGCTTTTATCCAATCAGATCTCACCTCTGTGTCTCTAGGTAAGAACAGAGGCAGAGGCCTGCAGACTCACAAGTGAATCCATGTGCAGTTTAAGTGAATGGGGACGATGTTGTTGATTGTCATAGTGTTCAACCGATCAGATCTTTAGTTTGACATGTTGGGCGTGTTCTTTGATGTGTCAGTTAGCTGGTCTACAACTACGTCAGCATTAACGTGCAACTCAGTGTTAACGTGTGCCGTCATTGGTCAGTGGGCTAGTGTGACTGTTGTGAAGCTGAAGCAGCTTGCAAGTAGTAGTAAGAATTCAAGTTGAAAGATATGTTAGAAGTTATGATATTTTTAACGTTTTGCTTGTTGGAGATTCTTTTTTTTTACCTAGCTTTGTTTTTCTAACACTCAATGGCTGAAGGAGGAGAAACGGATTTGGTGCAGAGTTACTGGAAACGCCTTTCTGGAGAAGGACATTTCCAGAAAAGCTGGACATCGTAAGAAAGGGTCGACCAACCCCACAGCTAGCAGCCCTGACCCAGCCAGGGAACGATTTGTACGAACGGTATTTCTGGCTAACAGCGTTTGAGAAGCGTTGCACATGTTATGGCCAAGAATGCGTTTCATTTGCGACTGAGCGTCTTGGTGTTTGGAGCTACGCTACGCTAACCTGAGGTGGCTAACCAAAGCAGTAACACGACACCATAGCACGACAGGACACTTACAAGCTACGTGCTTTTGAAAACTTTAGCTGAGACCCGAGTGGATCTACAACTCAACGAACACGTTCACAGGAGGACCTCTGGCTGGAACTGAACCGCACCGATGTTCTGTACAACCGCGTCATTGAACTCTTTGTAATCAAAGAAAGGAGGATGGACTTTATCTTTAAGTGAACAGCAGCTTTGGTAAGTGAAGTGCTTTTGTGTTTTTATATCTGCAGTAGTGTTACTACTGTGTTCATGTGTCTATGGTGGTGTTATTATGATCTGGTTAATATTGTTCCCTCTGATGTGAATAATATAATGGCTCATGCTCTTCATTGTGCGGATGAATACGTGTTGTAGCGCTGCAGTGTTGCTGGATTGATTTGTTGCTTTGTTGTCATATAAATATATGTGACTGGTTCTTGTGAGTTTGTTGTTGTCATTGTGTTAATTACATTGATTTTGACTATTTGCATTGTCCGTTAATGACGAAGCATCCCGTCATGTTAGGGTCGGACATTTGATTCTCTGTTTGGGGTTTTGTTTTCTTTAACAAAGCAGGAATTATGGTCTGGAGAAATGGGGATTGTGTGGTGAATGCTTTAGCCTGTTTGAATCAGTAGGAACAGCTAAACGCTGCGGGGAGAGTTTGTAGCTTGTGTGCTGCTGTTGATTTTCCTGCTAAGCTAGTTTAGCATAGTGTGCCTCCCAGAACACACGCGCCACACCAGAGTACAATGTTGTGGTTCTGGGGTGGGCGTGTCAGACAGCATGTTGCCATGTTGAGCGCAGTGGCTCCACCGAAAACATTATATTTCCCACAATTTAAGCTTCTGCATTTTCCAAATGCACTAATATTATTGAAACGTAATGTCCGGTTCGTAAGCCTCGTACCGAACGGTTTAATACGAATACGTGTATTGTTACACCTCTAGAAACAAATAATAACCGTAGCTGTGGCGTCATAATGAGGTTATTAGGAGATGGTTCAACTGTAGTAGGACAGCACTGAAGGCCCAGCTATAAAATGCACGGCCCACCACTGATTGTTAGTAACATAAAATTGAGTGATCCGTCTGGATACTTTTCATTATATACGGAGGTCTGGCCATACTTTCGGGCCTGCAGATATCTCCAGTGGTTCTGACCGTGGTGTCAGCAAGAAGAGAATACATATGGTATAAGAACGACCTTGAGTTTGAAGTAGAGTAAAACACTTGGATTGTGCTACAACCATGGTTTTACATGAGAATGAGAGCTAGTACAATCAGGCCTCACACCCGTTTAGGAGCTGAATTGCGGGTAGTAGAGTCTGTGATAGTATGTGTACTGCTGAGCAGGCTCATTGATGTAGGTCTGAGGGGCATTAGTATAAACTCTGTTATGCTCATCTGACAAAGATCATAAAATGCAGCGCTATAACAAAATGGATGCTGATTCAGCTGTGACATGTCATATTTATTTGACGTTGCTTTAAATGACGGCTCCCAGGCATCGGTGTCATTTGTTAAAAGCCTGTCGCCTCGACTCCTCTCTCCTCGCTTCTCTTCCTTGCCTCCTCAACTCACTTCTCTCGAGGGCAGGACTAAGACGTGAGTAGAGGAGGTAAGGACAGGAATCAAGGACACACCTGGAGTTTTCTGTGCTGCCTACAAATTCATGTGAACAGCCGTTAAACTGAACTACGCTTACTGATGACAATCCCACTGTTATAACTTCCCACAGTTGTGAAATCCTATCTTAAGCTCAAATCTAACAGAACTAGTATTACCTGGGGACCTGTAGTAATTTGTAATAATTGTGGAGGTTGTCTGTGACCTTAATCCTGCGCATATCTGCCATGTCCATTTGTCAAGACAAAACTGCATCGCAAATTACCATATTCCACCAAACACCGGGTTCATGTGATAAATTCCAGCCCGGTCTCATTGGCAGTGCGTGAAATACTCACAAAAGGCAAAAACACGAATTGTCCTTTTCTTTTGCACAGTACAAAAACAAGCCAATGCAGAGTCCATTAGTCAAACAAACACAGGACTTTCAACCACGAGGTGTTTGACGCTGCATGTCCCAAAGAGTTGTTTTGAGGTGATGCATTCATGAAGGTTTTCCTAAAACTAACTATTGGGTTTTGTTTGCCAAACCTAACGTTCAAATTGTAGCGCAATGTCGTCCCAACTTGACTATTTCATGAACAGCTGGGAGACTGTTGTAATATTCCTGCAAATTGGCATTTTAATGATGTGGGGTCGTATTATTATTACTTTTTTTTTTTTGCATGTTTTTTGGTCTTTGTCTCTCTGCACGTTTTTTCTTCCTCTTCGCTGGTCAAGAATTACGAAGGCTACGTTTGCAAATATAAATGAAGGGGCCACCTGCTCAACAAGATCTGATCTCAGGCACAGCCTTAGGGAGCAATTTGGGGTTCAGTGTCTTGCCCAAAGACACTTTGACATGCAGCTATACAATAATTGTTGGGATATGTCGCTGTGGACAGATGTGTTGGACCATCATACGGCCATCTGAACAGTGCAGGACAATCCAAATCAAGACAACAAGCTAAACAAAAAGGGGGTTGGGTGAACATGAATTTTAAATGACACCATAACATGCATATAGAGCTGAGAAAGTGTGAAGACAAGAGGGGAAAAGAATACAAGGGATTTGAGCCACAGTCAAAACCTGGAGTATCCCAGCTGCTTGCAGGCAGAGATCCCCAGCCAGTTGTTCCAGCCTTCTGAACACACTGTCCTCCATGCGCCCCCTCTCTGGACCTGCAGGACCGAGCTCCTCCCACTGAGACGCACTGACAAACAGACAGAGAGTAAGTAAGTCAAATGTATTTATAAAGCGCTTTTTACAGACATAAGTCACAAAGTGCTTAACAGGGCAGAATTACAAACATAAAAACACAATGTGACCGTAGGGCCAATCATTTAAACACAGTCTTCTTCAGCAAGTGTTTGCTCAGTTGTTGTGGAAATGACTCATTTGTATCGCGTGACCTTAGTAAGAACCCTTTGGTCATGTGATAACACAACACGTTATCATTCCAACTTGCTATATACTGCATCTAACTATGATGTTCCACTACGGTCGTAGTAAACACATGGTTTCATTTGTAAATTCAAACAAAAGCACTTAGTTTGCTTGAGGAAGAACATCATGGCTGGGTAAGTAAAATGTACATTTTACATATCTTGAAAACAACAGCTACATCAGAATGGTGTTTGTTGATTTCAGCTCAGCATTCAACACAATCTCCTCCATGAAACTGATAAACGTAGCACTCAGGGCAACTATATTATATCCCCAATCCATTGTCCATTGTCATTGTTGTTGTTCTTTATGTTCTTTATGCTCATATATATTCTTCGATATATATTTATACTGTACATAGTACTTAAATGTTAATGTTTATGCTTAGTTTATCTGTTCTACTTTGTCAGAATCAGAACCGTTTATTGCCATGGTATGTTGAACATACAAGGAATTTGACATGACGGGAGGTGCAAACATTTAACAATCAACAACAATCAGTGCAAGTAGAAACATATTAAAATTTACAGAGAGATATAAAATAAAGTGAAATATAAAATAAAGATGAAATATAAAATAAAGATGAAATATAAAATAAAGTGAAATATAAAATAAAGTGCACAAACAAACAGATATCAGGACTATAAACAACGAACAGATGACAGGACTATAAACAAGTGAGATGTAAGTGTAGTGTAAAAGTGTCGAGTGTAATAGAAGGGATGCAGGGGAGTGACCGGTGGGAATTTGTCCTGGGGATGACAGAGTCAGTGGGGGTCCCGGGCTCTGTTAATGAGCCCGACTGCGGATGGAAAGAAGCTGTTTATGTGGCGTGAGGTCTTGGTCCTGATGGAGGTCTTGGTCCTGATGGACTTCAGCCTCCTGCCAGATGGAAGAGGCATGAACAGTTCATGTACAGGGTGAGAGGGGTCGGCTAGGATCCTTCTTGCTCGCTTCAGGGTTCTTAAAGTGAACAAGTCCTGGAGGGACGGCAGATTGCAGCCAATCACCCTCTCAGCAGAGCGAATGATGCGCTGCAGTCTGCCCTTGTCCTTGGCCGTGGCTGCAGTGTACCAGACCGTGATGGAGGAGCAGAGGATGGACTCAATGATGGCAGTGTAGAAGTGCACCATCATTGTCTTTGGCAGGTTGAACTTCTTCAGCTGCCTCAGGAAGTACATCCTCTGCTGAGCCTTCTTTGTGATGGAGCTGATGTTCAGCTCCCACTTGAGGTCCTGGGTTATGATGGAGCCCAGGAAGAGGAAGGACTCCACAGCGTCGACAGGGGAGTCACACAGGGTGATAGGGGCTGGTGGGGCTGCATTCTTCCGGAAATCCACAACCATCTCCACTGTCTTTAGAGCGTTGAGCTCCAAGTTGTTCAGACCGCACCAGGTCACCAGATGGTCAGTCTCCCACCTGTAGGCGGACTCATCCCCACCAGAGATGAGTCCAATGAGGGTGGTGTCATCCGCAAACTTCAGGAGCTTGACGGACTGGTGACTGGAGGGGCAGCTGTTGGTGTACAGGGAGAAGAGCAGAGGGGAAAGAATGCAGCCTTGGGGGGAACCAGTGCTGATGGTCCTGGAGGCTGAGACGTGTTTTCCCAGCTTCACGTGCTGCTACCTGTCAGACAGGAAGTTTGTGATCCACTTGCAGGTGGAGTCGGGTACGTGCAGCTGGGAGAGCTTGTCCTGCAGACATTGTTGTCTTTAATGTCCTTGTCTTTATATTTCTATGCACATGCATACATGGCCAATAAAGCTGATTCTGATTTGGTCATTAGACTCCCAGGCAGTTTGGATTGAAAGCCAAACCTCCTCCACTCTAGTGTTGAACACCAGAGCCCCCCAGGGCTATGTGCTCAACCTGGCTTATCTATAGCCAGCCCTAACTAGGTTATAGTGAGGGCTGGCTCAGGTTTATAGTTAGGGCTGGCTCAGGTTTATAGTTAGGGCTGGCTCAGGTTTATAGTTAAGGCTGGCTCAGGTTTATAGTTAGTGTAAGGTTTTTGCAGAAAAGAAAGGGCTGGACCCAAATGCAGGGAGACTCAGGAAACGGAGGGTTGGATAATTGTGGGTTTAATTGTAACAAAAAAGTATTCAACACAAAAACATGTGAATCACAAGTCCATGAAAATAAAACATCCAAAGAAACAGGGAACACGGCAACGTGGAGCAGACACTAAACGTACCAGGAGGCAATGGCAGGCAGACGAAAGACGGACCAGGTTACACCAAAGAAGAACGAACACTGAGCCAAGGGACACACAGGGTTTAAATACACAGGGAAGGTGCAGGTGATTAGACACAGCAGGTTACAATTAAGGGCGGGGCAGACGATCACGAGAGGAACAGACAGGGGTAGAAAGTGAAGTGAAGCAGACTGAGGAGGTGCAGGTGATTGAATGCAGCAGTGTCTAATTAGGGGAAGGGCAGACCCTCACAGGGGTAAGACAGACAAAGGCAGGAAATAAAGTGCAAGACACAGAACATCTCAATAAAACAGAATAAACAACTAATTCAAAACATAAATCGTGACAGTTAGGGCTGGTTCAGGTTTACAGTTAGGGCTGATTCAGGTTTATAGTTAGGGCTGGTTCAGGTTTATAGTTAGGACTGGCTCAGGTTTATAGTAAGGGCTGGTTCAGGTTCATAGTTAGGGCTGATTCAGGTTTATAGTTAGGGCTGGTTCAGGTTTATAGTTAGGACTGGCTCAGGTTTATAGTTAGGGCTGGTTCAGGTTTATAGTTAGGACTGGCTCAGGTTTATAGTGAGGGCTGGTTCAGGTTTATAGTTAGGGCTGGCTCAGGTTTATAGTTAGAGCTGGCTCAGGTTTATAGTTAGAGCTGGTTCAGGTTTATAGTTAGGGCTGGTTCAGGTCTATA
>NW_022280080.1:283924-297893 GCF_004355925.1 Anarrhichthys ocellatus | reverse complement strand
ATAGTTAGGGCTGGCTCAGGTTTATAGTTAGGGCTGGTTCAGGTTTATAGTCAGGGCTGGTTCAGGTTTATAGTTAGCGCTGGCTCAATGACTGACTGATCTTACTATGTACGTGTGTTCATGCGTGTGTCTCACCACAGCCGAGCTCGTCCTCTCCATTGTCACAGTCCACCTCTCCATCACACTGAGCCGAGGGCCTGATGCATTTAGAGGATGAGCCACAACGAAACTTCCCCACACAGCTCAGACCCACTGTAGATACACACACACACCCCCACACACACACACACAGACAAAGAGTCTGATCAAACCCAAATTTAATGATAAATTACTGATGGTGTTTCCCGATATACAGAAGTTCTGTTTAAGAAGCAATGGATGACATTCAAGCATTTCTATATGTAAGGGCCTGAGGGGCAGGGTAGTGGCTGGAATCTACATTCCACTGCTCTCAACGCCAAAGACTTTTTTTCGTTAGCTTTTACCATGGACTATGTATATCCTACATTTGAAATGTGTATTCTCTTGCACATGTAATGCATTTGTAATTATTACTACATAGAATGTAATAATTAGGGGCCGGAATGTAGGAGCCAGGTATGGCCTGTGCCATTTTGTACACCCTTTTGTGTCACTTCTGGTAATTGAGTCATGTGGTGTTGGGGAAAGCAATGGGGATATCAGCTGTTGAGTAGTTAGTTGGATGAATGGAAGGAGGGGGGGGAGAGAGGGAGTCTTATTTGTTGTTGCTATTTACACGCTATTCACACTATTGTCATCGTTTGACGCTGCTGATCACCTTTGCACAACAAGGAGAAAGCGAGTTTGTTTGAACACTTATAACTGTTATCCAGCCCCAAAGTTTGTTCGTTGTCCACAAAATAAACTCACAAAACTCAGCCACTGGATCGGCGTGAATCATTTACTGCCAGCGCGTCCGCAGGTCAGTCTCCCCTACGTAGCCTCTCGGTGACTCATTTTAAGTTGCTGATAGTCACCTACAAGGTGGTAAGGTGAAGGCAGGACTAATGAGGGACAGGTGAAGCTAATCAGGGCAGACAAGGCAGCAAAATGACCAAAACAACCCCAAACATGACACATAAAGGTGAACTATGTAATAAGAAAGGAAACTGACTCAACAAATACCCAAGACCATGACATTTAATACCACATGATGACTTTCTTCATATTAGAGCTATTTCTGTTCACATGACATATCTGACCATCAAATTAAAGCTGGAAGTGAGACAATGTGTCAGTGACTGCACTCTGTGGGAAGGACCTGTTGATTGATGGAGCAAAGGCAGTCCATGTCACAGTGGCTCCATTAAAGCCAAATGGACAAAGTCCACACAGCATTGAGCTCCTTACCTCCAAGGCCAATGCCAAGAGCGAGAGTGAACACCACGATGAGGCACGAAGCCATTAGCAGCTCCAAGCGGTGGGCCAACAGTCGGCTCCTCCAGCTTTTCTCCAAGTCATCCTCTATTGAGACAAAATCCTCTATGACCATATACACTGTTTGGATAGATACAATATGAGCTGCCGACAGCTCAAACATCAAGAAGAGCTACGACGTCAGAGAAAAGCTTTTATAATGTGAGACTTCTATAATTCATAAACAAAATCTATGAAATTTGCTGTCATCACAATTTAAGCCATGAAACATTGGGCACCACCACCACACCAATACTCTGTTATCCTCAATCAAAAACAGAGTGGAACAAACTAAAGAGTTTAATCACTCATCCCACTAAAGACGGACATCTTTAGAGACAACTTCATTCTCTTCATTTTCAAGTACTTTCCTAAAACAGCTGGTTACTGTAGTTTTTCCCAAACGTCACTCAAACAGGAGGAAAGTGTAGATTAATTGGGGACTATTTTCAGTGGCGGATTAATCCACATTTGGTGCTGAGTATTTCAGGCAGCAGGGGTATGTGCTTTCATGGTAATGAAGGAACACGAGCGAACAAACAAGTTTAAAACGTTTTTTGGAAGAAGATATGTCAGGTTTTGGATTTACACACAATACTTGTTAGTGGATACATTCTTGGTTTGGGTTTTCTATTTCCTGACATACAAAATAGAGAATAACACCTTTAATGATTTAAAACACACTCTCCTGAGAAGAGGACAAAATGCTCTCATGTAGTTATTTGGCACAAGCAGAGTTCATATTGTCCTTACCAACATGATTCTAGAGCTGGAAATATGTGTGGTGTAAATGCAACCTAAACATCTATGTTATAACGTCATATTTCACATTCATACTTTGCCCGGCTCACTTACTGCATGCGTCTGTTCGCCAGCCTTTGGTCCTTCGGGAAAGGTTGTTTTAAGGATTTGTACAGAAACTGCAGTGTTGACCTCTAAACACAGCTAAACTACCTGTAAACCTCTTCATTCGTGATCAGAGAGTCATAAAAGCTGAACTAAAACACAGAGTTGTATTTAAGATAAGGAAGCAACTTTTCTCCAAGGAACCAAGAGCTAAAGCCGAGAACATATAAGTCAATCTGGGACAGACGTAGCACTATTCACCTCGTTACAAACAGTGGGTCCCTTACATCATCTCATATTTCAAGCAGATCCCACTGTAACTCTAACTGTATGCGGTTATCTCTATATCCATTGTTTCATGCTGTACCTTAACTCACTTATCACAGGGTCTCACCGTTGATGAATGGCTGCACCTTGGTGATTGGCATGGTGGGGCTCGGTGCAGCTGGAGGTCGGGGCTCTTCAGGTTTGGTGGAATGGTTCTCCGATTGGGCAAAGCTGCCTAGGGGGCTGACGTTCAGTGTTTTGGGGGTCTCAACAGTGGGGAGGTCTTCCTCCGTCACCGAAACCACCTCTATCCTGGAGGGGTCCGGTTGTTGGGGTGTCTCTGTCTTAAGTTCCTAGATGGCAGCAAAAGAGAGGGAAATGGTCCATATGACGGATTGATTTAATAAAAGGCATCTACAGAGCGCTGTGATAGCAGAGACAGTATCCCTGCCACGTCCATGTGGCCTACAGTAAGAACCTGTTCTCCTAGCCTTCTCTACGTCTTCTTTCCTGTCCTTCCTTCTCATTTTCTCTCTCCCAGATACACACACACACACACACACACACACACACACACACACACACACACACACACGTTTACTTTACTTTACATTCATTTATAACCATTTTTTGTCTAACGATAACCCTGACCTTAAACACTGATCCAAAAATCATCTTTTTCACAAATGGGAACAAGGTTTCGATGAACTAGTCTTTACTCTGAAATGTGATAGCTTAAGAACACAAACACACACCCAGGGGCCCAAGTGTCAGGGGCACCAACTAGGATGAGACTCAAAAGTACCACAAAGAAACATAAAACAACTACACATAAGCTCCCTTCAAACAGAGTACTGCAGGAATGAGCCCTAAAACCTAGAACTGAGTCAGTACTTTTGCACTTTCGGTTCCCTTGGCTAAAAGTTAATGAGCTTCTTTATGTGTTTCGGTTAGATGCCTGAAATAAGGTCTGTGGTTAAAGCAAGTTAAAGAGATTGTAAAGTTTTGTTCAACGATATAAAATAGGTCAGTAAATACACCTCTGGTGAAGTTAGAAGCGTTACGTGTCTTAGAAAAGGCAGTTGCTTTCAGGTAGCTTATTGAGATTCCATCATCCCTGCAGCACTCTATTGTCGTCAGTCTTAGCAATGTGTGATGTAATATGTCAGTGTTTGTTATATTTTGTTAATACATATGTGTTCTATTGTGTCCACCTGTTGTGATGGGCCTTCACAGCACAAACAAGAGCACAGAAAACAATGCATGAACCATACAGGGGCCGTTCCATGGTAGAACACTATGGTCACTGTTAGTAACCACATTCCCGTCTCTCACTGTGTGCTTTGTTTGATCCATCTATCATTGTTTCATTTAGGGTTGTAACTTATTACTACTCTCATTATTCATTAACCTCATGAATATTAATCAATTAATAATTCAGCCTATGAAATGAAAGAAAATAATGGAAAATAAACATCAGAAGGAGAAACCAACTGTCCAGAACCCCCAAATATCCAATCAATTCACAAGGACATAAAACAAAGAATGTTATGTCTACTGATAGCACCAATGTCTTTGTTGTCCACTTACTGTTGTGGGAGTCGATGTGTTAGGAAGAGCGGTGTTGGCAGCAGGATCTGCAAAACAAGAGAGGAGAACCGGTGGGATAAGTGGAGATGACATTGATAGAGGAAAGAGAAAATGGAAGAATAATAAATAACATAAGGAATCCTCAGGAAAAAGGCTAGTTGAGTTCTGTTAACCAAGTTGTATCCAACGTACTGATCTCCACGAAGCTTTTCGTCATCATGCCCACTCAACTGCGCTTTGTCTAAGACCATGTCCCCTCAACTCACTATGTCCCTCTCTCTTTTTCTGTTCTTCTTCCTCTCTTTCTGCCCTTTTCTTCCCTCTTTATCTCTGTCCTAATGGCTGCCCTCCTGCCGTGCCTACTCTTTGGTACAAAGAGACATCTGAGCAGGTGAGTGCTGCCACTCGGTCTGGGGATCGGATGACCCTACACCTCCACTCTGTGGGTAGAGTTACATACTCGTGTGTCCCTTACGTGTCCTGGGAGGCGGATGGGGAGGCAGGCGGAGGAGGAGGGAAGCTGCTGGTCACTGCCTGGACACCATTCAGTAGCTCCACTGTCCAACTGCCCAAATCCTGGGCAAATAAAACTAAACCTCCCTGCATGGCTACATACCATGAAGTTAGAGCTTTTCAATGGGGTGAAATCATCCTACATTATGTCCTAATGTAATTAATACATACACAGGTAATTCAAATGATTGGCTGTCCTAAATACTGAAAGAAATGCAGGTATTCAGTTTGTCAAACATCTTGAGAAGCCGGACATGGCTTCAAGCTAAAGTAGTAACTGACTGAGTTAATACCAGTGGAAGGGGCCAAAGAACTATACTTTCTGACAATGCAATTTGTAATGAAATATTAAAGGATAGGAGAGCAGGAAACATAAGCTATCACAGCAGAAGTCTATTCAATTGTGTTAGTGGCTATTTAAGTGTGCTGGCTCATCTGTTGACCTTCCAACATAAGACATCTTTACATGATGCATGATAAATACATTTAATTCAATGTTTCTTTGTTTCACCCCTCCCCAAGTTTGTATATCTAGAGATACAACAGACGACAATATAATTATGAAAACAGATATTTTATTTAACACTGCACTGCCAACACATTCTCACTCCAAACTCGTCAAATACTGATGCTTGGTTGGTGCACCTTGACATCAGAGATGGACGCACTAGGCACCCCTCTAGCGCTAGTTTAAAACGGGTTGGTGCGGTGGGTCACTATCATAGCCTGTATATAAGAAGTCAATGTAGTCATAGTGACTGCGGTTTTGAAGCCATGAGTTCTGCATTTTGGCCATCGCCATCTTGGATTTGGCAGTCGCCATCTTGGTTTTTTGCAACAAGTGAACGTTAGTGACCATATTTAAATGAACATCATGCTGTATTGAAGAAGGTTTGAAACTAGAGATTGAGACCATAAACTCATGTTTACAATGTTTACTGAGGTAATAAATCAAGAGAGAAGTAGAGTCATTTTCTCATAGACTTCTATACAACCAGAGGAGTCACCCCCTGGTGGCCAGTAGAAATAATTCAAGTTTGAGACACTTCACTTTCACGAACTGGAGGTTGCTGCCCAGTCACAATATGCTTGTTACATGCATAGTGCCCTTACAAAATAAACAACTGTCTTCACATGAAGTTTGGTTTAGTCAACAAAACCACGTAGTTAGGTTTAGGAAAATAGCTACTTACAAGAGACTTAGGTCATGACATGAACCAACAACTCATGTGACTCACATCACGTAACAACTCACTGGACAAAATGGTAAAAGGAATCGCGTCTGTATTTTTCTGACCACTCAAAGCTCTTTAAGGACAGAAGCGTTTACCGGATGACAGTTCTGTGTTTGTTCGACCCATCGACGCATGTGTTCCGATGCAGAGGGGCATTGACCAACCGTAAGTATTTGATGAGTTGGGAGTGAGAACGGGTTGGTACTGCATTCTGAAACAAAAATAAATACAACTACACAAACATAATAAATATGATTAATAAGGAATATATTAGTTTTTACATTTTAAAGACATTTTCTTTTTCACAACGATCAAACGTAACTCTGTATCTATTCATCCATCAATACTAACATACAGCCAATTCTTATTCTCACTACAAACTATTTAGTGTGAACAGTGTATCATCGGTCTCTTTAGCTGCTGAATGCTCCACTCAGTTCACCAGCTAGCTGCTAACTCTTTCTGTCTGCTGTTGATGCTGAGCAGCTCCTGTACAATGGAAACGCTGCTGATGAGATCAGAGTTATTTAGCTGGAAACCGCCCAGAAAGAAGCGTTAAGAGGCTAAAGAGCTGTGCAGAAAGCAGGGGAATGTGGTGATAGTTCTCTGTGGGTTCATCACTGTGACAATAACCTTTAACATTACACTTGCTCATTTAACATTTGCTCATATAAAAAAATATTGATCAGTGCAGCTTAGAGGACAGAAACAAATAAGCTTGAATGGTTTCAGTTATTTACCATGCTTGTGCAGTTTTGAAAATATCAGCAAAGAATACTATATATTATATATCCCAACAGCTACTGTTTAGGGTTAGACATGTGCATATTATTGTATTTTTTCTCAGTGTTCAATAGTAGAGTCCATGCCAACACCATAAGCATTGCACCATAAGCAGCCATTGTTTGTTGAGTGACCCTCAGACTGTGTCAGGTCTTTTGTGTGGTGGCAGGATGAGTGGATGGGTGCCACATAGCTCTTGAGCTCGCTTCACTGTCCTTACATACAGCAAGTGGTGCTCCAAAGAATCCCACCAATAATGTCTCTTGAATGTGGTGCTAGTTTCAGTTCATCCATGTTGCAGTCTGGAGGCCATTTCTATCTGTTGCTTGAATTCCTAATTGGGCCTAAATTGTGGAGCTTGATCACGATGTCCTCCGAGGTAGAAAGTGGGTGCAGGACTGGTGGCGGCCCACACTGTTGCCCTTCCTGAGCTCTCCCTTGTTGGACAGAGCCAGATAGATGCCTGGGTGAGACAGAGAGGAGTAGGTGGTGTAGTGATTCTCCTCCAGGTTCTCCTTCAACAGGCAGTCATCAGAAAATTGCTCCTGGAAAAGAAAAGTCAGGAAGACATTTAATATTATCCGATTGTGTTTTGGTTCCATTATGCAACCCGGTACTTCTTGTTCAGTTAGGAAGCTCTGTCATAAAGTCATCCTTACTGTAACACTGTTCACTCAGATCTGAGAGAGTGCTGTGTGTTACTGGTGTGAGCTGTGCAGTGGGCTCCATACCGTTCCATAGGCCAGTCCTTCTCCACTCATACAGAGGTACAAGCCACTCTTCACTCCTCTCATTCCCACCACTCCAGTTTTCATAGCAAACACGTTCAGCCAACCTCGAGGAGATGAAGAAATGCAGGTAAAGCCATGTCTAAAGGCGTGGATGCATTTTCACATAAGAACTGGGTCTAAAATATTGGCCATATCGCAAATAAAAAACTTCAAGAAGACTGCAAACGAATGAATATACAGAATGTAAACAATGCAGGTTTTAAAAAGTCCTTGGCATGGTGAAGGAGTCCTGTAGTAGGACTGTACTCACAATGCTCAGTGGGTTCGTGGACACCTCCAACAGAGCCGCTGGGCAGAACCTGGAGATGGTAGCCAATCCCAACACGGCAGTAGAGCAGCTGCTGTTTGAGCCCTTCTCTGATTGGATGAGGATTAGAAGCTGCATTACAAAGAGATGAATGATTGTTTGGAATCCATGACACTTTTACAACTAGTCGGTCTACTGGATCATTTCATCAAGAAGGAAAAAACAACAACTAATTCATTCTCTTTAATATATATATATATATATATATATATATATATATATATATATCTTAATTCTAAAGGTGTTATTGTCATCATTCCTCTTGTTCAGACCGGCTTAGGAGGGAGTCCTGGTTCTGTGCAAATCCACAGAATATGAAGTCCAGCCAAGCTACTATGAGGCTTCAGTAGTCAAATCAAATCGAGAGATTATCTTCCAAATTTGCATTGTCTTTAGATGTAGTTGTCTTTGTTTTCACAGTCTGTCCTTGCTGAGTGGTGACAGAGGAATATGTATGGCAGTATACAAATATACAAATTCTGGCGATCCATTTTCTAAGTCTGATTTAATAGTTTTCTCTCCGTGTTTATGACGTAAGAACAGAGAAAAAGGTTTTGCCACAATTATCTCTCCAAATTCATTTTGTTTTAGCGGTTGAATATTTCCGTGTTTGTTGTTGCAACACAAGAGGCCAGGTGCACCACAACCCCCTGTTCTACACAGGGCTACAAGCTGCAGATTAACGCTGATTAAAACACATTACAAGGCAAAAGAAAGATATAATGCTGAATAACTTGCTATCATAAATGTTTCAGTGAGCAATAGAACTTTCTTTTCAGCACACATTTTCAATAGTTTTAGCTGGAAAAGCCCAGGTGTAAGTAATACGTTGTAACATATTCAACATCTTCTGTGACAGAGAACAATAGCAGAGCAGAGACACCACGAAGGTTAGTCATTAAACCTGTGATTTTCCTGACACGGCGTTTTGGAAACTTGAAACTTGAAACAAAGAAAAGCAACTAAACATTTGGGATAAATGCCTTTTAAATCAAATGGTCAAATGGTAAATGGACTACCAGTTGTTTTCTAGTCTTCCGACCACTCAAAGCTACCATGGAAGGTGCCGCCTGCTCATCAGGACTAACAAATTATTCACACACCGTAGGCACAGCTACGCGAGCAATCTTTGTGGTTAAGTGTCTTGCCCAAGGACACATCGACATGCAACTAGCAGAGCCGGGGATCGAACCACCGACCTTCTGTTCTCCACCCTGTCGTCCAAAAGAACCTCTGGTTTCCATTTTGGGGGCAAAGCAAAAGAGTTTCCTGAGTGTTGGCTTACCTTTTCCTTTCAGCAGGACGTCCCTCATGTGCAGCTTCCAGAGGCCTCGGAGGCGAGTGCCACGGTCCTCCGGTGAAACCACTGCTTTTTGTATCTTGGCTCCTACACTAAAAATTAGGAGCAGCTGGAAGCCAGGCAGCAGCAGCAAGGAAACATTCATAATGGAAGACATCAGATAGCTGCCATCAGACCAAGCAACGATCTCCGATGGTCATGGCCCCTGAAAGTCCTGGTCCAGTGAGTGTGTCTGTCCAGCAGGTCCAGGTTGAGCCCCCTCTTCCTCTGTTGAACTCTGAAAACACTCGAGCTCCACTGCCTTGTCTGCTCATCCCCTCTACACACACTTCCTGCTTTTATCTCCTCAACGCCTCTTTCTACACTGAAGCACTGACTGACAGTGACACAGTGAGATACTCAACTGCACACTATCATTATCAGTAACATATCAGTAATCCTACGAACAACAGCCTCAACACACGTGATGTTCTCTGAAGCTGCTGCAGAAAGCAGCTTGTTGTATTTGCACTAACAGAACTTCTCCAGTGCTAATCTGCTAACTGATCCGCTTTATACTTTTACTTCAACCACTTAAGGATGGGCAAAAGTACGGTCATGCGCACTTCCCTGTTTGGGTGTAGCCTGCGTACATGAGCATGTTTTTATGTCGCCCAATCGGGCCTCTGACGGGTGAGAGACATGCAAACTGTTTGTTCAGTATCATAATCACAGATTGGAGAGCGAGCAGAGCTGATAGTGGGAGGAGGGAAACCCTTTGAGGCAGAAGAACACGCTTGATACACAAACATACAAGTTCAGGGATCTTGTGGAAAGTAATGCCTTTCATTTTCTAGCCAGACAAATACACCACATGGCCAAAGGTATTAGGACACCTGAACACTGAACCCATGTGATGGTTGAACATGTCAAAGCCATGTTCATGTGCTGCTCTACAGCCTCCACTCTTCTGCTTTCATGCTTTCCACCAGATGCTGAACCAGTTTGCAGGGATTTACTCCCATTCAGTCACTCGAACATTAGTGAGGGTAAACACTGATGCTGGGTGATCAGGTCTGACTCACAGTCAGAGTTCCAGTTTATCCTGAAGGTGTCGGATGTGGTCGAGGTCAAGACTCTGTTCAGACCAGTTAAGTTCTTCCAGACCAAACTGGGAAACCATTTCTTTAGGAAACTGGCTTTGTGCACGAGGGCGTTGTCATGATGAGACAGGAGAGGACCACATACCTATATATTGTGTTTATGGTGTAATCAGAGTAAACAGCATAAGCCTTAGTACATGAAAGCTCTAATTAGCTCTAGTAGCTGTTATGGGGATTCTGATTGATCTTTCAATCTCAACTTTTAAATCAACATGGACAAAAAGTCTGACCGAATAATCAAACTGAATTGTCATTTTGTTTCGTTTCATTCAACTCTATTTCAACTGTTGAACAAATCGCATCTGTGGGCAGCGATTAAGCTCTAGGACCCGGTATGAGAAGTCTAAGAGTGAGACGATGCTCAACAGCGGCCAGGACATTAATGTGGCAATAGATTCGTAAAGTCATTAAATCAGCAAAATGACTCAGCAATATCTATTCAAAGTTGGTTTATGCATTTATATAGCGCTTTTCTACTCTTCTGACCACTCAAAGCACTATAACATTCACCCATTCACACACATTCACACACTGATGGCAGAGGCTGCCATGCAAGCTGCCACCTGCCCATCAGGACTAACATTCACATACCAATGGCACGGCAATCGGGAGCAATTTGACCAAGTAAGGCTTTTATAGCAAACCCCCCCCCCCCCCCCCGAGTGTATTCAACTGAGAAAGAGCTTCATTGTTCATGAATTGAGTGGAAATTTGAAAACCTACAATTCCATAAAAACAGGGCAGCAGCATCTGTTGAAGGGCAGCTCCACTGATTGTTGAGGAGTTCTCCTACACCTGTATGAAGTCTTTAATGTCTCCAGAGGGAGCAGAGTGAAGGCTGATAAATGTCCTCAAGTGATGTCACTTGAGTCAGCGTCGGTTGGGTCTGAAGACTACAATTCTGAATAGTAAAGAAATCTAGAGGTGTGGAGTTAGAAAGAAGTGATCTTACAGACCTCTGTAGCCTGCTGCTCGTCTCTGCTGCAGGCTTGAGACTCCAGGCTACATTAGCCACGACCGTAGTCTGCTCTCTGTGTATGTGTGGGGATAAGTGGTAAGTTAGTCCTAATGTGCAGGTGGCACCTTGCATCAGTGTATGAATGGGTATGAATGGGTGAATGATGACATGTAGTGTTATACAAGTGCAAGCCCATTTAACATTTAGCAAGCATGACACACCTAAATCTCCAACAGATGTGTTGACGGTTGAGCTGCATGTAGGCACCAGCTTTTAACAAGAAAGAAGAAGAAATGTGATTTTGCTGCTTCTGCTGCATCAATCTTTTTTTTAAACTGCCTATCATGAGTCTGACAATGTCAATTCAATTTAATTTATTCGTATAGCCCAAAATCACTAATTTGCCTCAAAGGGCTTTACAGTCTGTACACCAGTGGTGGGCCGTCAGGGCCAGCAAGGCCTTCTCTGCTGGCCTAGACACAATCACAAAGTTACATCTATTTTATAATTTAATCATTTTTCTTAAATACACTACATGTATTATCATTTTTTTCCCATTATCTTATTTTCTCATTGCACAGCTACTGTCTTCCTCAGTTGCTCTGCTTCCAGTGCAGCTTGTTTTAAGTAGAGCTTTTATCCAATCAGATCTCACCTCTGTGTCTCTAGGTAAGAAGAGAGGCAGAGGCCTGCAGACTCACAAGTGAATCCATGTGCAGTTTAAGTGCATGGGGACGATGTTGTTGATTGTCATAGTGTTCAACCAATCAGATCTTTAGTTTGACATGTTGGGCGTATTCTTTGACGTGTCAGAGCCTGCTAGCTGGTCTACAAGTACGTGATTGGTCAGTGGGCTAGCGTGACATGTTGGGCGGTGACAATCCCAATATCTGCTGCCTCTGTGGAGCGGACATTTTCAGCCTACGCATTATTATTTTCAGAATACGCATTAAAACGTATTCAAGAAATACAACTGGGGAGGCTCCACTGTCTTCACTGGCGTCCATGAATCCAGAAGGACTTCTTACTGGAACTAAACACACGGATGTACTGAACAATCGTGAGATTAAACTCTTTAACAAAGAAAGGAGGATGCACTTTGTCTTTAGATAGTGAACAGCAGCTATGCAGTAGCTTTAATATGCTTGTTTATATATTATTATTTGTACAACTTGTTTTTATGAAGATGGATTTTTGTTTGGGTTAATATGTGATAGGAACTATTTCAAAGTTAGGATTTTATTGTCATATACATATACAGGGAGCAGTGGGCTGCCAATGATAGGCACCCGGGCGTTCAGTGTCTTGCTCAGGGACACTTTGACACGTCAAGGATCGAACTGTTGACCCTGCGGTTACCAGACAACCCTCTTAACCCAGTGAGCCACGGTCGCCCACGTAACAATGTTATTGTTACATCCTATGTTGCTCTGGGGACATATTTAGCCGGTGCCAGTGTTGGCAACTTGGCGACTTTCTCGCTAAACCTGGTGACTTTCTAAACCCTCATGGAGACTTTTTTTGTCAAAAGCTACTAGCGACAAATCGAGTGACTTGTTCTGGTGTTGTTGGAGACTTGTTCCGGTGTTGTTGGAGACTTGTTCCGGTGTTGTGACTCTGACGTTAAAGCTCGTACGTTCTGCACTGTGGTGAACGAGCAGCGGTGCTGCCGTGAGCCGCTCCGCCGCCCCAAAGCACTCGCAGGCGGGTACTCTCACAGAAGCCTCGTGCAGCAGTCAGAGAGGAGACAGTCTCGGCGTATTCTCTGCAGTTAGTGTATTTATAGGTGTTGAGCTTCATCTTTACACAAAACAAATAACCGTAGCTGTATTTCAGCTGCAGGACAGCAGTGAAGGCCCAGGTATAACATGCACGGCCCGCCACTGCTGTACACATATATCCTCTGACCTTTGACCCTCACATCAGAACAGGAATAACTCCCCAAAAGACCCTTTAACGGGGAGAAAAGAGGGAGAGACCTGAGAGAGCAACAGAGGAGGATCCTCTATCAGGATGAAGTGTGATAGATGTCATGTGTACAGAATGAACAGAACAGAGTTAAAACACATTCAATGCACATGATAGAAATGATATATATGTGCGTGGTTATGACAGCAGTAGCACCAATAATAGAAAAATGATGACCACTAATGAGAACAGCAGCAGTGGATCTAGTAGCATGATAATGATAATAAATGCAGTAATAGTTAAAGGAGTGCAAGGATTAATGGAGTACTCTCCTCTTTGAAGGAGGATCCTCTGAGCAGCTGCTGAATGGACTTTGGTGGGAATCGTGGTCACCGTGTTGCAGCAGCTGTTCATTTGGCCGCCTGATGCATCTCCAACAGATTTGAAGTGCTTTGGTGATGCACAAGATGTTTCCTTCACAGATTCATCATGTGACTTGTGATAGTGTGCTGCCTTCAATCAGGACGCGCTGTTTGACAGAACACATGCTATCTGAGTGAGTAACAGCAGAGGCCTTTAACTCCTGAAGAGACAGATTGCTTTATTTATTAAATACTGGCTGTACGTTACATGGTCACTGGATAGTGAGGCAAACTAAGACATGAGGTGAATTCAAACTTCAGAGGCACATAAGAACAGAATCATTGCAGAGAACTTCACATAAAGAGTGATGTTTAAAGCTGCACAAGTAAACTTCACACACCACACATGAAATATGAGGACTTTCCTAAAAATCCTTTAATATAACACAAGCACAACAGGTGGGGGGGGGGGGGGGTCTCTGCACAGCTGTCTAGTTCACCTGAAGTCATGAATAGATCCGACAGCAGTT
>NW_022280080.1:251425-258924 GCF_004355925.1 Anarrhichthys ocellatus | reverse complement strand
ACATACATATACATATACAGGCTCTCTTCTTATTGGTCTATCCCCTGTGGACTGAACCCATTGTGTGTTCTTTTGTTTAAAAAAAGCTACAGAAGTCTGGTCAGCTCACTTCTTTCTGACTCTACTGGCAGTCAGAGACGATACGACATCAGTGTTAGTTGGATCAACACAACTGTATACTTGTGTGTCATCTGCATAGCTATGGGACTGTATTGAACTGCTTGATGATGTAACCTCATCGTTAGCGCTAGGGAGAGACTCTGTGCTACTGTGGAGGAGCCGCTCACTGCAGTTACTCTGAGCAACATGCTGATTAAGTTCTAGGCTGTACAAGATATTGAGGGATTTTGTAGTTTTGGTGTCAGATACATTATTTACATGGATATTAATATGACCATTTATAATTACTCTCTGTTAGTGATAATGAGCGACATAAGCTCTGAAAACTATGAAAGATAACCTGTCGATACTGTCAGTATGAGTACCTGCTGCTCCGCCTTTAAAGTAAATGCAGTGTGCTCATATGTGGAGAAATCAACACAACATACCAAAGCACTGAATAGTGCCCCCCCCCCCCCCGATTCTGCCTCAGTGAGATTAAAACCTGTAGTTGGGTGAGCAGGTTTTAACAAGGACAGTGACATTACAGCTGAGCCACGTCTGGTCAGAGATCAGACGATAGATTGTGAAGGACTCTGTGCTGTGTGATCCTTCATTAATAAAGCCATGGTAGTTATGAGCTACAGCAGAAATATACTTTCTATAGTTCTGAGATTCTGTCTGCAAAGGTTAGTTTCATGCTGTGATCTCAGACTAATAACTGGAATGGTCTTTGAGAGTAGCTGGGCTCAAGGGGGAGCTGGTGAGTTTATGACTGGAGAGGTGATGGCAGCGGTGCCAGACGTGAGCGAGCCGGTTTGGTTGTGTGGATCAGGTTAAAGCTACTGATGTGGAGAAACAGGACCCGCCACATTAAGCTAGTGAAGGAGTCTGCTAAAATCTCATTTTCAAATTTCAGAAGTCCGGTTGGAATCGTCATTACAAGCGACATGGATGATACCATTCCCAGTGCAGGGGTGTTCTTGTCCAGCATGTATGTGTCTGCTAATCTTCTCCTGACACGCCTCACTACTGAACCCCCAGTAGCAGTGGTGGTGGGAGTGGACATACAGGAGTGCTTCTCACTGTTTAGGGCTGAGAAGTGATAAATGGGAAATTAAATACTCTTTGCAAAACTCTCCAAGCAAAAAAACAACTGTTCCATTGTAAAAGACAAATCCTTGAGCAGCCTACCTCGCCTTGTTTGGACTGTTTGCTGAATCCATAACGCCTAGAGAGAGAGAGAAGAGAGGTGAGGAACTTTAAAGAGGGAGTACGTTATTGCCGGTTCACCATGCCACACCACAACATCAACACATCCAGAGGCAGTAATCAATTACCATAAATGATACAAAAGTACATCAAAACAGCAGCACAGTTTGCATCCATCATGCCTAAAACACAGCTGCACTCTGACACGTTCAACCACAGAACACAGCGCTGTGAGTAGAAGCGTGCAGAAGAAGAAAGCTCCACACGGTCATACAGTACTTACAGGAGGACATGTGACATTCTAACACAGAGGTGGGGATGGATGGATGAAAAGACAAAGTCAGACAGATAAGACACTGGACATCAGATGAGTGGATAATAGACTACAGCAGCCCATGACGGGTTCAGGTCGAAGGTCACAGAGAGAATGTTGGCTAAGGAAGGACAATGAATATGTCGTAGACAGTGTTTCTCATAGAAATTCAGCTTGGAGCAGAAGTTAGTTCTTCATGCTAAACTCTTATTCGTGTTGGTTTGACAAAATTACAAAATAATACATTTTCACAATAAGCATCAATAAGAGTTATTCTGGTGTGTGTCAGGTTGGTAGCATGCTGAGACCAGATCTCAAAGTGTACTATGGTGATGAAAAACCGGATGTTTATCTGGTTATGCAATTATAGTGTGTGGTCCAAAGCTGACATACTGGATCGTCTTAATGACAGCGATGCCTTCTGGAAGATTGTAATTAAATAAATGTCTGGAGAGTCACCGGTCACCCTGTGAGTTAACACAACGGTGATGGAGCCTATGGCCTACTCACTAACTATCGCCATATTCATATGTTTTCAGTATTACGGACTGGGTGTCTTTGGCAATGTTCACAGTGAAAACGCTGCATCAAATTAATGCGAACTGAACATTTGCTGCTGCTGCAGCTTCACATTAAATGCCTGTAACTGGTGACCAACTACTGCCACTGTTAAATCAACCAGAGCTGAACTCTTAAGGATCGCCACTTCAAGGCCGCCTGGACAAAAAGTGAATTACAGAGAAAGTGACAGAGCAAACGCAAACGCAAACGCAAACGCGCACGCACGCACGCACGCACGCACGCACGCTCGCACGCACGCACGCACGCGTGAAGTCTTACCTGCCATATTCCAGCAGAGTGGAGTGAACCCTGGACTCCTCATCCAGCAGCTCCCCTGCATCCCTCTGCCTCCTGTACTTCCTCTGGGGTTTGTACACTTCCTATAAAACACAACTAGGGCTTGGACTTATTGTTTTAAAAATGCAGTATAAAGAGTCATCTTAATCATTTCTGGGTCATGTTGTACTTTGTCATTCAAGTAGTTGCATAGTGAATTCAGCTCATGTGATGCGTGATGGTGTAGCAACTCACCAACACATCCAGAACGGTCCTAACAGCCTTGTCTTTCCTCTGGAGGAGCTCTTCATCCTAGACCACAGGGTTTCACAGCACAACAGCAGCTCTTACTCACAGGACCATTTATTCATGTGATAGCCGCACACCTTTTGGTTTGCATGCTAGACCACCAAGCAAGGTTGGAGATGACTACCGCACACCTGCAACATACTGAAGTGACCGTTAGGGTTAAAGCATTTTTTCAAATCGGATTTCTGACTCGTTTACTAGCTGTGTGTTTCTGCTGTATTCTATCGTATGATATTTAAGCTCCACAAGGAGAAGATAACACAGTTGGAAAGTAAGGAATGAAATTATGAGACAGTAAGTCACAATCTTTACTTTCTTACTGTCTCACAATGGTTTTACTATCTTGTCATTTTGACTCAAATTGTTTAAGAATTTCATTAATTTGGCTTAATATTTCATCATTCTGACATATCATAATCCTGGCACAAAGACCTCAGAACTTTGAAGTGTTGCGAGCAGTTAAAACACGTTCAGAGTTGTATGAAAATTTAGACTTGAACTAACCGTGCTGAGATTATTAAGCCTGTGCTGGTGTCAGATAACGGTCATAAGCAGATGGATATTTAATGTTCCGTGATGTTGGTCATTACCTGAGCATCATTTCTGTATTATTACATAACTGATCAAAACAGGGATTCCTCACATCATCTGGATGTCTCTGTGACTGACTGGTACTGTGTACTTACCTCTGGCAGGCTGTGGGTCTTCTGGAACTGAGAAATGGAGTAGGCTCTCACATAGTCGCCCATCTCTTCCCTGGTCTCTATGGCTCGCTTCACCAGCCACTGGCAGGAGACACAACACACACTGTTCAGGCACAAGAATACACTAGAAGGTACTCTGTACAGGTCAAACCTCACACTGGCCAAATGGTACATGGACTGTACTTGTAGAGTTCTTTTCTAGTCTTCCGACCACTCAAAGCTCTTTAACACTTCATGTCATCATTCACACACTGATGACAGGGCTACCATGGTTCATTCACACCCTGCAGGCCCAGCTACGGGAGCAATTTGGGATTAAGTGTCTTGCCCAAGGACACATGGACAGCCGGGGATTGAACCGACCCGTTCTACTAGTGAGTAACAGTTGCCCCATCGCTCAGTGGTGGAGGGCCTGCTGTTTGTAACACATTTATGAGACGATACTGAATATGGGGTCAAATTTCAGTTTCAATATTAATAAAACATACAAAAGGATTCACAAAGTTTGGTGCTGTGGGATTGATCTACAACTCCCTCTACAAAAAGTTATTATAGATAAATGTAAACAAAACAGACAACAGGATTCATAAATATACTGTATTGCTGATGTTCTCACAATTATTTCTTGTTTTAAATAAATTAAATAGAAATCCACAAATATATGTATTTAAAAAGACAAAAGCATATTTGATGTTGTTACATTTATTTACAAACTGCTTGCCATGTGTGAACTTCACTGAGGGGTTTATGAGACTCTGACTTAGCTTGATGGACCAATTCATTTTGTTCAACAAGGAAGTATCTGTAGCCAATCAGATGTCATCCATCGCCAGGGTATACGCATGCATCGCCAGGGTATACGCATGCATCGCCAGGGTATACGCATGCATCGCCAGGGTATACGCATGCATCGCCAGGGTATACGCATGCATCACCAGGGTATACGCATCACGGCTCAGACATCAGTCGAGCTATATTTAGGTTGTTTGCCAAGTGATGTTTGTTTTAGTCTCCTTTAAGAAACGTGGCTTACTGTGTATAACCTGTTTGTTCTGGTAGCAGTTAAAGTCGGGGGTATCAGCACTGTAGCACTTGTTTCAGACTCACAGATATCACGTGGCAAACAAACACATAGCTAACGTTAACATAAGCAAACTCTAGCTAGAGTCAGCCAGCTGTCATATTACTAATATATCAAACTAACAGATCGGTCATTTCTTCTCTGACAGAAACAGTAAAGTGTAACATGGACACTGCAAGCCAACGCATGGATTCCTCAAGTCAGTTAGTAACGTTAACACGCCGTGTGCCGGCGTATTCCTTCAACATCGTGGATGTACGATGTATGTGGATATCTGATTGGCTACAGATGATTCATTCATGAATCAAGGTTGTCACGGGTGTTTTTGTCCCTTCGCGATCAGAGTGCACCTCTGAGGGTGGACGCACTGGTTCACCAGTGGCCTCATGCTCTATTGTATGCATTCCTCCCAACAGCTCGGATTTCACCGACCCTAGCCAGAGCGCAGGGTCTGATGGTGATTCTCATAGCTCCTTATTGGCCGTCAAAGCACTGGCTGGCAGAGATAACCCAGCTCCTTGCCCCTCCCAATACACAGGGACCTGCGGAGAAATATTCAATCCCCACCCAGAGAGGCGGACTCTGTGGGCGTGGCCCGTGAGTGCTTCAATCTGAGGAGCGGGACCAACCAGACCAACCCTCCTTGCTCATTGGTAGTGAGGAAGAGGTGAGCATGTTTTAATGCCTGGCAGCGTAGTGTCAGGCCCTTTTATAGGGGGAGGGCCTCCACCCTCCTAGACACTGACGTGCTTAGAATGAAGAGGAACTTTCTCACCTGTATCACTGGAAAAATGTGGATAAAATCCAGCCCTTGGATCTGATGGGGCTCGAGGCGATGAGGACACTTCATTTTCGGTAGCACAGAGACTATTTTTTCCGTCAGAGCTCTGCAGAGAGAAAGAAGCACTCATCACTTAATAATGACTCTAATTACATCATGCTTTTAAATTAAAAAACAGTAAATAAAATCAAGGTTGTGAGAAGAATTTCCTTTAAAACCTATTTTGGCCATTGGTCTCACAATAAACTTTGAGGAGATTGATGACGAACTTGCTTTTTGTTATTTTATTATTATTATTGTTTTACCTGTATACTAAATAATCAAAACGTTTTAAAAGATACAAAGAGTAACATTAAGAAAAGTCACAAGCTGTTCAACAATAGTCCTTGTCTTAAATATAACTTTTAGTCAGACTTTAAGGACACTTAATGTTACCTGTTGCATAAACCTGTGAGCCAGCTATGTACCACTGACTTAGCCTGCTGCGCAATGCATTATGGGTGAACATAGACACAAACCAAGTATGGGAGAAGGTAACAAGGAAGGTCAACAGCATAAATCCAACGGTCATTAGAACCGGTAAAGACGTTCAGAAACATTTCAAGAATATGGAACAAGAAGCCAAAAACATTATGAATAACAGTCAGCTAAAGAATAGCTCAAAGTAAAAGCTAAACTGTGTCTGAGCTGATAAACAAGTTTGATTTTGATGCTTTTTAATGCACTCTGGCACCTGATTCAAAGTACATGTCTTGATCATTGAAAAGTTGAAATGTGTTCATGAATTGTGATGCTAGAATTATAGTAATGTTCGTCAGTAGTAGTATTGCGGTGAAACAGAATACTTCACAGCTTTATTGCCTAGTGAACAACAGTGGAATGTAACTGAGCAGACTTACTGAAGTACTGCACGAGTAGGCTACATGTCATTTAGTATTTGTATTTTCTGCTACTATATACTTTTACTTTATTATGTCTTAGAGGTAAATATTGTACTTTGTACTCCACTACACTTATCTGAGAGCTTTTATTACCATACAGATTCAGGTTATTGATTCAAAATTGAATAAACTAATAAATGATTATGTATTTTAATAAAGTCAACCCAGCCGTATAAGCAGTAATCAAATTGAGCTCCACCTTTACCAGTGGCAAGATTAAAGTTATGAACAAATAACTGAATCGGTTTGAAGGATGAACACTTGAAGACATTAGATCATCTAACGTCTTCAAGTGTTCATCCGTCAAATCGATTTGACTAAGATGACCTGATAAGTCTCTCAGGCTCAGCCAGGGAGAGGTGGCTGACTCTCCCACCTCAGATGAAGTCTTAATATTGTTTTAAGATTGAACATACAGTCTAACAGTTGTAAGAACTTGGTTCCAAATTTCTGACATTATCATAATTTGTCACGTCAGCCTCTCTGTGGTTGCTGAGGCTGTAAACCACCCACCATGGGACATGATCCTGTCTCACTCTGTTTAGGATCGATGAGCAAAGACTTCACCACACTTCTCTCCAACCTGTCAGTGTTCATCTGGGACAGCTCAAAATATCAGTCGGCTGAAAAAAACACCTACATTTTCTGGCCTATGGTTGAGTTTTCTTGGAAAAGTAGATCCACATCGATATCGAAGTTACAGGTGGTGATGCACCAGGTCATACCACCTACCACCTGAAGAGGAGACAAGGAGGAAGCACGCTGAGTGAGGGATCAGTGGCTCTCTCTTCACTGTGTCAAGCTTCCTGCGCTCATTGGTTTATGGGTGTTCACAGTTCAGCAAAACTTGTATCTTTATCAACTGGACAAGCAAAAGTGTCCAGTAATGCCCCATGTTCGCAAGAACAGGGGAATTGTGCTATGATATAGGAGCAGCACGGACCTTATCAAATGGGGATAGTCCTTTAATCCGGGCTCTGAAGTAGCCAGCAGCCAGCAGCAGCTCCAGGATCTCTGCCAGCTTGATGCTCTGCTCCTCATCCTCTCGGGCTTCCACCTGGGACACAAACACACAGCGCTAGTTCAGGAACTGGGACAGTAACTAGTAACTAGTAACTGGTAACTAGTAACAAGTAACTGGTAACTGGTAACTAGTAACTGGGACAGTAACGAGCAACTGGGACAGTAACGGGTAACTAGTAACTGGTAACTGGGACAGTAA
>NW_022280080.1:236907-251415 GCF_004355925.1 Anarrhichthys ocellatus | reverse complement strand
GTAACGGGTAACGAGTAACTGGGAACGCTAACGAGCAACGAGTAACTGGGACAGTAACGAGTAATGAGTAACTAGTAACTGGTAACAGGAACAGCTAACTTTAGTGTGCGAGTACACAGCCACATAGTGTCTGACGGAATGAAGTGGCCTGATGTTGATTCTTTTCTTGAAACTTTTAAATGTAACGTTGCTATTGAGACCTTTAAACAGTTAAATGACATTCAAATCCACCGTTATAGGCTATCCCTTACGACCGTCAGCTCCACCGCATTAGCTAACGTGACAGCTATTTGTTAGCATACAGCGGTACACGCAAGTGTTACAGTAGAAGCTCGCGTTACTTCTGTGAACATTTGATTCAAACGCACTGCACCTGAATGAGGTTTCCGTCTTGGTCATACTGGGCTCCGATCTTAGAGCCAGTTCTCACTCTGTGGAAAACAGACGTAGCCGCCGCCATGATGGACAGCAGTGTTGATAATGACGGATCACATGACCGGATCACATGACGGTTTGGATGCCTACTTTTACGTGCAACTACACATGAAGTGATACATTATAACATGTATTATCTTATTTGAGCTCATGGTCTGTGTTTTAAACGAGTAACAGTGTCTTTAAGAGCACAAACGTGTCGACAACACAACATGCACGCGCACTTTCAGCCAGCAGAGGGAGCACGGAAATAGAAGAGTCATCTCCAGCCCACTTCTTCTTCTTCTTCTTCTTCTTTGTTTTATGGCGGATGGCATCCAGTGAAAGGTGCATTACCGCCACCTACTACATTGGAGTGTGGACCCGATAACCTATCCCCTTCCCAAAACTAAACCAAAAAAAACGAAACAACAAAATAAAATAAAACAAAAACACGAAAAAGGAGTTCTCCATTTCAGAGACTTAAATTATTTTGCTCAATCCTGTTTCTTTCACGTACTGTAGTATGTTTCCTGCCCCCAAGGTTAATGCATCTTTTAGATTTAGTTCCTCCACTCCCAGCCTCCTCTTCAACCTGTCTCGCTCAAGTGAGAATTTCTGACAATGACATACGATATGGTATTCGTATGTCAATCTGCCAAATACAGATTCTGGTATTTGGCAGTGCTCACATAGTCCTGTTGGGTGTTTATTTATTAGTTGCATTGTTTTGTTCAGCCTTGTGTGTCCAATCCTCAGTCTGGTTAATATGTTTTCTTCTGTAGCTCCAGCCCACTGTCCAGTTATTAATATCATATAACAGGTCATAGGTCATGTTCTTTCTGTTAAAGACTGCTCGTTTTTACCTTTAGCTACTCTCTGAGGAGATATCTCTCTAATCATCCAAAATGCTTACTTCTGTAAACGTATTTTACACATTTCTATTTGCTTGTAATTATAAATATCCTATTTTCGTTTTCAATTATTATCCACAGGTATCACCGCACATTTCTATTCTATCGTTGTTGCATTGTTTGTATTTCAATTGTTTCAATACGAGTAGGGAAGAAAAAAGGAACAGAGAGCTAACAAGTTTTAAATGGTGCCTCTCCAGAAAAGAGGATTACTGTATGAAATATTACAATCACTATTCAGAACACATCAATTGAGGGTTGATTTAGTGTGGGTCCCTGTTGGAGTCGATGGAAATGAGAAGGCGGATAAAGCAGAAAAAAGGGCTTTGAAGAGTGGAATAAATAACGTTTATGTAAATATAAGTAAGTCAGAAGCTAAAGTGGTGATTAAGGGACAAATCAAAAAGATATGTCAGAACGAATGTAATAAAGTGAGCAAAGGAAGATGTCTGTTTAAAGATAAAGCATTGGTTGGGAGGGCAGGATCTAGTGGACCAACTAGAAAAGAGGAGATGATGAATGGAATGACTAAGGAATGGCCATACTGTTCCCTCTGTGTTACTAGAAAGCATAACAATGGAAAGTGTGCATTTTGCGAAGAAGAAGAAACTGTGGACCATGTTTCATTGTCCTGTCAGAGGTACGATTCAGCCAGAAACCTTTTGAAAAATGGTCGAGGAGAGATTGGAGAGGAGAATATAATTAATGTACTAAAGAAAAGCTTATTCCTTTGTTATGTTTTTGGATTTTTATTTTAATTTTATTTCTGTTTGTTTGTTAGTTTTTCGTATTAGAGCATTATTAGCCTTAGTCCACACTCCAGATCAGTGGGTGGCGGTAATGCACCCGCAAGCTATTTGCCAACCGCCAGAGGAGAAGAAGAAGAAGAAGAAGAAGAAGAAGAAGAAGCAGGAGAAGAAGAAGCAGAAGAAGAAGGAAAGGAGCTGTTTTGCGACAGTGCTGCTCACATTCCAGTGACTGATTTACGACAACGGCTCCGTTCACGGCTCACGTGTGTACAGTCCGCTCCGTTCCGTCGTGTGTACTCAACATGGCTAAAGTTTCTAAGAAGAAAGAGATTAAAACGGTTGTCAAGAAGAGCTCCGCGGTAATGGATAAGCTCGCAGCGGTGGGGCCAGATGTGGTCGACTACGACGACGAGGAGGATTTAAATAAGGCCGATGAAATCCTCACCAGTGAAGAGGAGGAGGACGGCGAGGATGAACGAAAACGGCAAAAGCTGCTGGAAGCCATCAGCGCGCTCGGTAGTAAGAGGAAGACAAAGCTGGGAGAGAGATCCGAGGCGTCCGTACAGATGTCTGAGTTTACCGTCAAGGCGGACGGGGAGGGCGACAAAATCGACCTGTCGGACCTCATCGGGACCATGGAAAAAACCTCCGCTGTCCCAGCAAAGACCAGAAAGCAGCTGAAGAACCTGCTGCGGAGGAACCATACTATTGAATGCCCTCTAACCAAGCAGCAGAGTGAGAGGATCCAGAGAGATGTAGCATTCCAGAAGGCAGCCACAGAGGTGACCCGGTGGAAGAGCATCATCAAACAGAACCAGAGGGCCGAGCAGCTGGTCTTCCCCCTGAACCAGGAACCTCCAGGCCCTAAACCCATGGAGAGGGTGGTGAGTGGCTGGAAGGCGCAAACCCCACTGGAGCAGGAGATCTTTGCCGTCCTGTCCGCCAACAAGCAGCCCATCAACGACCCCATCTTGACCCCGGCCGAGGAGGCTTCGATGCGGGCAATGAGCCTGGAGGAGGCCAAGATCCGACGCGCAGAGCTGCAGAAAGCCCGGGCCCTGCAGTCCTACTACGAGGCCAAGGCCCGGAGAGAGAGGAAGATTAAGAGTAAGAAATACCACAAAGTGCAGAACAAGGCAAAGCGTAAAGACCTCCTGAAGCAGTTTGATGAGATGGTGCAGACGGACCCTGCCGCTGCCTTAGAGGAGTTAAATAAGATTGAGCTGGCCAGGATGCAGGAGAGGATGTCGCTGAAGCACCAGAACAGTGGCAAGTGGGCCAAGTCGAAGGCGATCATGGCCAAATACGATGACGGGGCTCGCAAAGCCATGCAGCAGCAGCTGGAGGTAAACAAAGAGCTGACCCAGAAGCTTGTGACCTCGCTGAATAACGAGGAAGAGGAGGATGCAGGCGACGCAGAGCAGCTGCCTGATCTTGTAACTGATGCAGAGCACGGACTGGATTCTTTAAATCCCTGGATGACAGGGAAGCTGTCTGAAGAGCCCACAGAAAAAGAGAAAAGTGAGCCTGTGGATCTCACAGCAGCAGGGCCTGGAAATACAGTGGAAGAAGATGAGGATGAGGTTGAGGAAACAGAAGAGGAAGCGCTCCTCAGAGAGTTTGACAGCAGGAGGAAACTGCGTCAGGCTCAGGACACTGACGCAGCACCTTTAATATCTGTGGATGATGAGGAGGATGAAGCTGCTGCAGCAGAGGACCCAGATACATCAGACAAAGAGGAAGAGGAGCTCACAGAGTTCACAAGTCTTTTCCGAGGAATAGCAGACAGCCGTCAGGAGGCTGAAGCAGAGAAAGCTGAGGCAACTGCAGACGCTTCAGCTCAGCTGGAGGAAGATGTGATCAGGATCAGGACTCTGGAGGACATGGAGCTCCTCTGTCAGGAGAAGTCAACCAGTGGAGAAGCAGCTGCTCCGCCCCAGCAGCCCCCAGACACCGAAAACCTGCCTTCTGCAACTCAACAGGCAGGCAAGAACAAAAAGAGAAAGAGAGGGATTGAGCTGAACGAAGTTCTCACCAAAAGGACACAAGTCATTCAAGTCCCACTCACTCCAACCATGGAGGACACAGAGGACTCTGATGGAAAGCTGGACCAGAGGGGGCTCATTAAAGAGGCCTTTGCTGGAGACGACGTCGTCTCAGACTTCCTTAAGGACAAGAGGAAGCAGGAGGACGCAGGGAAGCCTAAGGTGGTGGACCTGACACTGCCTGGGTGGGGTGAGTGGGGCGGGACGAGCCTCAAGCTGTCCCGCAGCAAACGCAGGAGGTTCAAGATCAAGACGGCACCGCCTCCACCCAGGAAAGATCAACACCTGCCCGGTGTCATCATGTCGGAGAAGAGAAACAGCTCCATCAGCCTCCACCAGGTGAGCTCGCTGCCCTTTCCCTTCGAGAGCCATGCACAGTTTGAGAGCACCATCCGCTCTCCGCTGGGACGCACCTGGAACACCGAGCGGACTGTTAAAAAGATCAGCAAGCCCAAGGTGGTCACCCAGCTGGGCGCCATCATCGAGCCCATGGCCCGGGAGGAGCTGATGAAGCAGGCGTCCACTGGGAATAAAAGTGTGGTGGACTCATGGAAAAGAAAATATTAAGTGTTACGACTGTACGTGCTCACTGCTCACCGGTAAATCAAGAGAAGAGGAGCGCAGCAGCTTGTGAGCCGCTGCTCAACCGCTCTGCAGACACTCGGCTCAGTTTGCTGTCATCTATGTTGTGACATCATCTCAGCAGTTCAACAGCTGACATGATGTATTTGACGATGCTTTTCTGCAGCCTTTCATATTGTATATTTGAGAGATGTTTAATCAAATATATGAGCTGAACTATGTCGTGAAGAATATCTGAAATAAATTGTCTTTGGAGTTAAAGATATGGTTACAGGCTTGTAAGTTGAATTATTAACACTATTCCTTATTTCCCTCATGATGCTTGTGACTGTGTTGCTGCGTTGGTGGTTAACACACATCATCCTGTTTCTGACACACACACACACAGTGGAGTGTGAACCTGGTGCAGCACGTTTAACAGCAGGTTCTCGTGTCCTCACTGTTCTTAACTGGTCCCAGTGGCTCATGTACAACACTCCATCACAAGTTTAATGTTCTTCATTCGCATTGTTAGTTAACTGAAAGTATTGAAATATTAACAGCAAAATGTCCCAAAAGTATCAAAAGCGACTGATTATGCAGGAGGGCTAATTTAAAGGCATGTTACTGTGAGTCAATATTTCTGTCTGCAGGCTGGTAGAAGTGCTTCTTTACTTAATGGATTGTTAAACATACAGTATGAATATGTGTTGTATCTTTATTAGTTGCTCAGTCTAGGTTTCTCAGACCTGAGTCTGTAAACTAGTAACTAGCTATCGCTGTTGGACCGATGGAGTGGAGCAGAAACATACAGAAGAATATGGAAATGGTACCTAACGTTGTACTTGTATTTACAGCATAGCACTCCTAATACTATATATATATATATATATATATATATATATATATACTTATTCTCTATTTTAATGCTGACGAGCTAAGTTAAATTGAGGCAGACTGAACTTAATTGTAAAGTCTAATCAAGAAGTGAAGAAAATGAACTCGTCCACTGAAGCTTGATGAGATGTAAGGTGAGTACATGTGAGTTTAAGCAACACGATCATCCCAAGAACAGCAGCTGTGACCTTCCACTGTGACCTTCACTAATTCAATCCAAATATGGAAGAAAAGTTTGGACTGATCTGAAAACATTACAATCATAAACATCTCATCATACGCATTTAAATCATTTGATTTGAACTTGTTTTAACTTCTTGTATGGCTGCTGGTTCTTTAGACACAAACACTTGGAAGATGGGATTATAGACAAATTCATATTCCTGACAGTATGGTGTCATAAAACATAAAAACATTTCAAACGATACCCAGCTGTGTTAACAATGATGTAGAACTGAAAAAAGATCATAAATCTAATTAATAGGCGATCAAAAGTTGTCATTTTTCAAGCAATATAGTATGACTATACTATACTTTTCTTTATTTGATAGTAAAATACAAATCTTTGGGCTTTGGACTGTTAATTCAAGTTGAGTGTTAAATTGTGATTTTATTTTATTTCTGACATTATAGACCAAACAATTATAGAGAAAATAACCAGGTTAGTGGTTATATTATCAAAAGAAATCCTCAATTCCAACTCCATTAATAACAATACTTCTCTTGTAAGGGGGAATATTCTATGTTAAATGGCTCAAAAGCAAAAATGAACTGGTGTTTGAGGCTTTTACATTTTGGGGGATGCTGGGTTGAAACCTATGTGAATGATGTAAAGTGCCCACTGAGCAGCAGGTCTGCAGGTACGGTCACACTTCATTCAGCTCCCACTGCCCGCCTTAGAGTGGGAGGGGTCACAGCATCCAGCAACAGCATTCTACTAGTTTGTGCTCGACTTCCTCTCCCTCTCTTTCTCTGTTTGATTTCCAATACATGTGTAAGGCCATGCAGCAGTGTCTAAAAGAAAAGCCATTACAGTTGGGTTAAACCTTCACACATGGGTGAGAGTGCATGCTTTGGCACCTGACATCTCTGTATTTCACGTGATAGACACTCTATTAAAGCGGCGGATCCCGTAATGGACTATGCATCAGTTCAGGTAATGGTTGTCAGCTTGAGTGCCCGAGAGGCAGTGGAGAATTCCATTAGAAACCTTATAGTTACTAAATCAGTCATTCTCCATCTTCCTCTCTATCGAACCACCTCTTTGGGGCAATTACTACAGCTTCATACAGCTTTCAACAATGAAAAGAGACCTAGTCCTTGGACTCCCTCCTGCCCGCTGGACTGCAACGAGATCAGACAGTGATTCTCACTCAGATATATGAAGGCTGCTGTGGCTGTAAATCAGAGAGCCGGGGTATGAACGGCCTACAACCCCCATGATGGAACATGTTTTTCTCCATAATGCCCATTTGTGAGATCTGCTTAAATATTTGTTCTAGGATGAAGGAGCGTTTATGCCTCCCTTAAAGGTATGAAGATGCAATACTGACTTCTGTTCCCGGACAGTTCTTACAGTGTTATGGATATAAGATGTGACTGAAGACACAGGTTATCTCACTGTATTTATCATCATGCACAGTAATTCCAAACTGATTGGCAAACATTAGAGTCATGGGCAAACACCCATGACAGTCACGTTCTCCGACACACAGCAGTAGATGTTCAAAGCTGCAGCCGCTGCTGATTCACTGCAGTCCGATTGGCTCAGAGGTGTGTGCGTGAAACGGTGTGCTGGAGGACCCTTACCCATTCCCACCCTGACAGGTGTGAGATTAACTTAGTTAGGTGCAGAGGCACTCATGCACACCAAATTAAATTAATGGAACAAATTTCCCTCCTAATTAAGATGAAAATACGTGTCAGTTGTAACCTTGCTGAGCACTAATTATATACAAATGATTTATCATCTGTTTGGTCCTGAATAGCAATGGGCTCACCTCTCCAATAGCCCTGGCTGAGTGTTAAGAGATGGCCCCTGATTAACAGTGACAGGTTGTGCTGCGGAGAAGCTGCACGTCGCTGGCCAGCCAATCGCAGCCAGCCTGAGCTCAGACTCTCCTCCCTTCCATTAACCTACATTGAGTGTGCAGCTGAGCATCGCTGTGCCTTGGCTCTCCTTCTTGTTTCTCTCCTCAGAATGAAAATAAAGTACATTCAAAGAGGAAAGGTGGGGGGAGATGGTGTGACTGATGCAGTCTGATGGAGCAGGGGGATGAGAGTGGTAAAACCTGAAGCAGGGATGAATCCTACGAGATGTGCCATTCGTACTGAGACTGGATTAGCATGTGCATCTTTAACAGGCTCTCCACCTCAAATAACAAATTGAACAATGCAGAATACAGTTAAGCTCATACATCTACATTCTATGCCTGGCGGTGGATAATTGCTTCTAGGTGCCCTCGAACAAAAACAAGCTTGTATCAGCCAAGTACCAGCCTGACACCAGCAGGTGGTGCAATAGGTTAAGCCTGCCAAAAGCCACTGTATAGACTCCTGTGAGCTAAAATATCAAAATAAGCAGGGCTTCATTATACAATTACAGCCTAACTGGGATATTCCATCTTATTTCCTTCTGCCTTGCAAGTACAGATATATTTCAATGGGCGGAGGCTCTGATTAGCATTAGAATCAGAGTCCCTTGTGATGCAAAGGACACACCGGCCAATCTGTAATCATTGTTCCGCAGGCTTGCTCACAGGGGATACAGCCCGCTTTGTCATTATCATTCAATATGCCACACACTTGGTGGCATAGCTTCTGTGGTGCTGCCAGTAACGAGGCATTTGCATTTTCCTCCTCATAGTTCCAAGAAATTGTGCAGACAATTATGCACCACAAATGACTCCTCTCTGTTTCCACTGGCTGAAGATGAGCGATGCCGTTCCTCTCTGACTGCTGCTAAAGACACAGAAAAGATCCCTCTTTCTATGTTTCATTTCCTCCTTGTGTGATTCTCCTTCTGCAATGGTCTGTGTGTGCGTCCTCAGAATGTCATTATGTACAGGTGTCAGCTGCAGCCATTGGGGATCATTTGACTTTCTATTGTAATTTGGGGTTATTTAGCCGACACCTTGTTGCTTGTGGGATGTTGTTGTGTTAAATGTCAGTATGGCTGCACAGGGGACGTACCAGTGTGCTCCAGCTTATTTCTCTCTCCTGTCTTTAGCTGAGTCTGTCTGTCTGGAAACCTGCTATTCCCCTGCTGCTGGAGACCCACTCAGAGCATGTCAAGCACAGAGAGGGAATGTCAAGCACTCATTGTAAGAGCGGCCTCCACCTTGCTGCTGCCTGCCCTGTGGGTGTAGGTTCTTGTAACATGCACAAATGAAATACAATGATCAATGTATGAATTTCACATAAAAACAAAGGAGTTCACATTTGTGTATGTCATTGTGACCCTGACTCTAATCTTTCTCAGGTTTTGTCGTTGATACATTTACATATTTATGGATAAAGATTCAGTTGAAGGCCCCATACTGCAGAGTGCTTAGGTCCCTAACATGTGACACATTCATTGGAATACCAGAGCAGCAGCCATTTTCTTTTGTTGCTCCCACGCCCTCTTACCAATTTACCCCCTGCCTGTAGCGAGAGAGAACTGGAGGTCGAGGTATGAGAGGCTTGGCAAACAGCTTCTCACGTCATAGCTGTCTGGGGATTGGCACATGAGGCAGCGAAGGAGGGGGTTAGAGGTTAATTATAGACAACAGAGAGGTCACAAGGTCTATTATTCTGGAGCCGGGACCTGCAACGGTCCAATGGGAATGACATTTATGACGAGGGTCTGGCCCCACCCCTCCATCACCATACACACCCACAACCCACCCTGCGCACACGCCATCACTCACATTTATACTGAAGGAGCCGACAGTGGGACTCAGTGGTCTGATAATGAAAAGGCCCTTAGCGTTTGGCATCGGCAGGATGATGAATTGAATCCCTGGCTGTTCTCTGGCTGCGTCAGGGGGCCTCAAGGTAGCCCTTGACAACTAATCGACAGCCCCCGATCCCTCCTCTTTCCTACCAGACTTCCTTTATCACTCTAATTATTAGGGTTAAGTGAGTCTCCCATGGGACTGTGAGTAGTACACTGAATAGAACCTGCAGAGTCATTTTATTGGAAACAAAATCAATGGCAGAAGCATAAATGAATCTATATGGCTGCCTGCATCTGATGATATTGAGTTGTATGTTCAAATTGTCCTCCCTGAAGGTTTGTTGAGACAATTTTTGTTCCAAATGATAATGGCTTTTTAAGATATAATGAAATAAAAGGCTGTTTTATATATATATGATATTTTAAGAACAAATCCATGTGCAGAGTCAAACCAACAATGAATGTATCAACTAAACAGTATTGTGTGTGTGTATCAAAGCCTGATATATCTTCTTCCTTTGTGTCTTAGAGCTCCATTGTTGTCCAAAAACTATTAAAAACACATCAATGAGCCATACTGTTGCACTGGATGACATGTTCCTCCATGAACACACACACTGGAGGTTATTTTGACTCAATCCCACATACACTGGTGCTTTAAATATACTCAGTAAAGCAACAAATTCAATTCAACTTCAATTAAATTGATTTGTACAACCCAAAATCACACATTTGCCTCAGGGAGCTTTACTCTGAAAAGGATACAACCTCCTCTATCCTCGGACTCTTGCTTCGGAAAAGGAAAAACTCCCCCCACAAAAAAACTTGAATGGGGAAAAAAAGAAGGAAACATCCGGAAGAGCAGCAGAAGAGGGACCCCTCTCCCAGGATGGACAATAGACCCACAGGTCCACCCACCAAAGACATTTTGGACCATTCACCAACCAAACTTTGTAAAAACAAGTGTCAAACCCCACTACATTTAAACTGTTTGATTATATCTCTGTAAATTGCTGCCAGGTGTGTAACACTACAATCTAAATATGTTTAATTTCAGCATCTTATTCTGAACTCAACTCGAGTTTTTGAAATCTGTAGCATGAAAGCTACAGTTAACCATGATAAGTTAACTCTGGGCTGTGGTGTGTTGAGAGATCATGGTCTGTTTATATTGAAACTATTGTGTAATCCCTAAAACCCCGTCATGAGCAGCAGGCCCCGGTATGAATACTAAATGAAGTGAGGATTAAGAGTGATCCACACTGTGACTGTCTCACCCTTGCATCTCGGTAAGCCTATTAGACCACAAGAGACAATCAAACATGTCGCAGAAAATGTTTGTGGAGGAGGAATGACTAAAACAGACTGAAACGCTGCAGTAGTTTTAAAAAACACATACAAAATACACAAATTACATAGTTTTTTTTAAACTGCCAATTTAATCCACCATCTTGCAATTAATTTTTAGGTTAGACATTAATATGTAACACTTAAAAATCAACATTTTAGTATTTGACCATTATTTATGATGTACAATTGTTTGCGACTTCTGCAGACATGACTTCGTCTTTGGGGAACGCAAACTCTAATCACGTGATTCAGCTTCGCGTAACGTGGTTACGTCATGGCTTTAGACGCTGATTGGTGTTCACTCATCTTAGACAGCCGGAAGTAGTCTCAGACGGGAGAGAAGGCTAAATAAGTTTTTCCTATTGCAGCCTGCATACGCTGAGCTATTTTAAATGTCGTGTCTAACTTTAATTGTACTGGAACGTCTCTGTTACTATAAGGTAAGAGTTATCCTCGACCTCAGCCAGTGTGCTACGACGGGGGGACTTCCAACATGCATTCTAGCTAACATTATTGGATACATCGGGTTAGCCAACTGACGACCAGCTAACTAACTTAGCGTACCAGCTGCCATCACAACTCACGTTATTTGTTCGTTATTACTTTTAACACGTACTACCTTAATGTAGTTGTTTCGTTGTCTCTTTTAAACGTATTCATCTGCAGCATGTAGCGTTAGCAAGGGAAAGACGGGCAAATGTTGTTGACGCTGCTGAATGAATAGCGAGTTAGCGTGTATGCTAGCTACATCAACCCGATAGTTAACGCTAAGTTATCAACGTTATTAGAAAATAAAGTCTAAAGTTCTGCCTCAGATTAGCACACAACGTCACATGAGGTGAACTATCCCCGGTGTGTCCCTCTTATGCACTGCTCAGGCTGGGGTTAAAGGTCAACAGCTATCGTTAGCTCTCTAACGCTAGCGCAGCATTCATTTAAAGTACTAACTGTCTGTTGATGGAAACGTGATGCAGCATTTGTATCAATCACGACCACAATATTAAGCACTGAACAGCATTTCTAGACTTGATACATTATGACGATGCATAAGGCCAGCAGAGAAATGACATGTTACGTCTCTGGTGACACTGAACAAGCAGAGAGAAATCCTGGAGCTTCTCCAAATCCGGTGTGTTACGGAATACCGTCGAGGCTAATGTGACCGTAGGCTTCAGAACCACAATCACACGTCTAGGCTGAGTGTTGTGCTTAAAGAGTAACTTGCAGTGAATCGATGAGTAGCACAATGATCTAGAGACATTAGCTTTCCATACAAATATACTCTACAGTGACTTCTGCTGTGGTTTATGTAATGACAAATGTATTTCTGCATCAACAAACACAAACTGGAGGTGATGTCAGATGAGGCAGAGCATCCAGTTTAATAATGATAATAATTACGAGTCACAATGCTACTGTTGACGCTGAAGAGGTTATAAATGTATACTATTTACATATGACGGACCACAGTCTGACCTCTTTGGTTTCCAAGAGAGCCGCAACACACAAGATTTAGGAGAAATAACAGATGTTAGCAGAACTTGAGTTGTTGTGTGTTAATCCAACTGAAGAGCAGTCTCTGCGAGTATAAACCAAAGCTTTGTTTATTCCAAAGACTGGAGATAAGAAGTGCACATAGTGGTCGTGACGTCACCCATTGCTTGTGGACTGCCGCTTGTCATTTTGTCCATCGATGTCAAGAATCAAGAGGACAACAAGTGTAACTGGCAAAACGCCATAAAGCAACCTCCACAATGACAGGAGGAACTGTCATGAACTGTAAACTCAGATTTCATGTATTACTTCATCAACTTTCAACGTTGGTTCATGGTGTTTCGACGGTTACACTCATTGTCTTGTTGCTTCTTCACACTACATTTTGTTCAGTACATCCTCTGACCTTTGACCCTCACATCAGAACAGGAAGAACTCCCCAGAAACCTTTAACAGGGAGAAAAGAGGGAGAGACCTGAGGGAGAGCAACAGAGGAGGATCCTCTATCAGGATGAAGTGTGATAGATGTCATGTGTACAGAATGAACAACATAAGAGAATACACCGTATCTAAATCAAAGTGCATAGGAGAGCGAACATTATTGTGATAAATATATTGTATGGATAATGTTATACGTTATGGTGGCTAATGTTACAGTTGGTACAGTAGCGGTTAACGACGTCATCCACCCTTCTGTATTTCCTGACCTAGGCTTACGAATGTCCCGAACACTGACAGCCATGAGCGACAGCGCAGTGACCAGGGGCCAGCAGCAGATGTCAGGGCCTTCCCGGGGTCCCTATATCTCAGTCATCACCAACAGGTTAGTGCTGCATCTTCTCAACCAAAGCTCACCTTAAGCAGAACATCATGATGACTAAAGACAGGGATGTATACTTTTTGAAACCCATAAGCTCCTTTTCTGCCTTGTTTTATGAAGCATATCTATGGGAGCATATGTTGGAGTCTGCAAGGCAATGGCTGCAGTACACTGTATTGATGTACTTTGAGGCCTTCCTCTTACCATGTTTTGTCAGTTTGCACTATAAAACATGTCCCTAGTCTCCTGACTCCCTTTGCTCTGCATTATAGGACCACCAACCTGGTAATCCGAGGGGCCATGTTGTTCTCTGTGGGCGTCTTCCTGGCTCTGGTGCTGAATTTACTTCAGGTGCAGAGAAACGTCACCCTCTTTCCCCCTGATGTCGTCAGCAGCATCTTCTCCTCGGCCTGGTGGGTACCGCCCTGCTGTGGCACGGCTTCAGGTATGTGGAAAAAGTCCCGTCTGGTTTATTTTCATCTTTTAGGAAAGGAGAGAAGGGATTAAAAAGGGGGGAAGTTCTGGTGGTTCTCAGCTGAAATGGTCTGAGAGGTGATGTAGTATTCTGGCATGTCTTGTCATACAGCACAAGTACTTGATAGCTCTCAGTACTGCACAGAGATGGTCACATCAAAATCCAGGTGGGTTGTGAGCATAGACTATAAGAAGTGGACATAGTCACCGTGACGTCGGTTCTGCATTTTGTCCGTCACCGTCTGAGTTTTTTGCAACCAGAAGTGACACAAGAGGGTGGAGCTAAGTACACCCTGACAATTATAAGACATTTTAGGCGATTGAGTCTATTTCGGGAGGGACAACTGTGACTCAGTGGTAGAGCAGGGTCATCCTTCAATCGGAGGATCGGCGGTTCGATCCCCGGCTCCGCTAGTCCATGTGTCCTTTGGCAAGACACCAAATTGCTCCCGTCTGCCTGCGGTGTATGTACAGGTGTGAATGTTAGAGAGTCCTGATGGGCAGGTGGCACCTTGCATGGTAGTCCTGTCATTAGTGTATGAATGGATGAATGATGACATGTAGTGTAAAAGAGCTTTGAGTGGATGGAACACTAGAAAATAGAAACACAAGTACAGTCCATGTACACTGACATTGTAATACACCATGTGGCACCAAGTGGTTTCAGGCACACTACCAGGCATTTATACCACAGTCAACATACATGATTGAAGGGCCCAATCCCAAAGTCCACACTCATGACTTGACGGTGGGCGTGTCGGGCGGCACGTCGTCTGTTACCCGGTGGGAGTGTCGGGCGGCACGTCGTCTGTTACGCGGTGGGAGTGTCGGGCGGCACGTCGTCTGTTAC
>NW_022280080.1:211329-216907 GCF_004355925.1 Anarrhichthys ocellatus | reverse complement strand
TATTGGTGTATTAGCCCATTAACCATGAACTTCCACAATAACACAGAATTAAAAGCTTTCAGGTGCAGAATGTGGAATCAACCACCGGGCCAGATTGAACATACTACACTGATTTACATTGTTACCATAAGCAGCTTGTGCCGCCCTCCCGAAACCTCCTGCCACCTTTTTGACGCCACATGGAAAACTTGCTGCTTTCGCTACGGGTGCTGGAACTCATAAAGTTTGACCTTGTACTCGCTTATGTGTTTTTCACACACAGTGGGGCACAAAACCTATAAAACGCACGCAGTTATTGCTGAGGACAGGCCGAATACGATGAAATAGGTCTTTGCGGGGAACCACAGCGCTCCATCTGCAGCCCGTCTCTGAGGGATGACCGTCTAAACTGGAATAAAAGCCTGTTAAACGGTGTCACTACATGAATCACTGCCCGTGGAGACATCCATCACTGCTTAAAAGGTGACCACAAATGATCTGTGAACCACTAGATATTGATTACTCATGTGCTGCAGGTGTCAGGTTTAATGTTGCAGCGGCTTGATAGTGTCGCCTCTGACAGTCGCTGCCCTAACTCTCCTCTGATAGATTTTAATGGTGAAATATTGATTTCTTTCTGGCCAAGGTCTGCCAGCAAGGGCCAGATCATTTGTTGGGGTAATGCAGGACACTCTGTGCCCTGGTCCCAATCAATCATTGTGACATGAAGCACCAAAGAGAAAAGGAAAAGGGAGGAGAAAAAGATCCGACCTGGTGAAGCGACAGCACATACATCCACAATCAGGTCGTACAGGCCTGCAGAGCAGCCTGAGAGAGACAGAGCAGTGCAGATATCACCAACAACGGCTCCACTTAATATGAATACTAATGATGTGTTTATTGAGCAGATCACAGCTGCTGGGATAGCAGTCAGAGTGCTCTGAGCAGGGAATGAGGATCTCGGAGAGAGGCTCTATATTTGATTTAAGCGGCTCTTGGTTGGGGAGAGAGACTCAGGTAATGTGTTGTGTTACAACTCAGTGGTCGTTCCCCCCAGCCGGAGCGATAACAGACTTGCTAATGGGAAGCCATCAATCACAATCAGCCTCCTATTCCACCAGTGTCTCCACTCTCCTCAGCTCTGTAAGAAGGAGCTGGAATAGAGGTAATAATGGAGTTTTGCGGCTTAGCTGCAGCAGCAGCAGCGCGTCCCAGTCATATTTCCAGCCAGAGCAACAGATTCTTTGCCATGTCAGCACGTCTTTTAATAAGAGAGCCACAAAACGGCCACAAGAAGCAGTTAAAGGTTGGACGAGGCCTTTGAATGAACACCAAGCCGGTCTCAGGTGGGATGAGTGCGTTGGGTGTTTGGTGCCAAAAGCAGCTAATTGGTTTTTCATTACACTGTTCAGTCTACTGTTACATCCACACAGCACAGGCTCAGACAAAGAACCAGGGAGTGAATGAATACATGAAGGAGCCAGAGTGTAGTCAAAGCCATACAAGTGTATTTCATATACTTCAATTATATTTGATCAATTATAAATAAGTTGCATCACATACTCTCAGGTAGCCACGAAGGGTGTTGCAGTGGAGGTGGAGAGTTCAATGTAAGGTTTGAATAAACAACAGACAGAGTGTGTAAGTTACCATGTCACATGTCTTATAGCGTGTCTTACAGCGTGTCTTATAATGTGTCTTATAGCGTGTCTTATAGCGTGTCTTACAGCGTGTCTTACAGCGTGTCTTACAGCGTGTCTTACAATGTGTCTTACAGCGTGTCTTACAGCGTGTCTTACAGCGTGTCTTACAGCGTGTCTTATAGCGTGTCTGATAGTGCACGGTTGCACGGTTTCACAGGTACTGTTGACCTGTAGGCCTACTGTAGACCCTGAGTGCTCGTCTCTACTCACAGGATATAAAGGAGAAGGCTGGTTACACATTTTTAGTAATTTCAACAGTTTCCAGAACTAATAATATGTTAGTTTGTCTCTCAATACGTATCTGATATCTTACTTGTGACATAACTAGGACCCCCCCCAAGAAAACCAGTATGCAGTGTACACAAATCTGTCTGTACCAAATAGTTAACAGGTGAAGCATTTTATTTTATATTTTGCTATAAACCTACAAAACAAAGCTTGAACCCAGAAGGCTCCAGCAGAATGACTCAAGCTCACATTGTTGGTGGATTGATGTGTAACGTGAACAGAGTATTTCTACTCTTTACCCTTTAATCACATAATGATGCTATCGTAAACCTAACAGGCTGACAGGCTTTATACGGTATATTGACTTTATTTTTTGGCAATTGTTGTCCGTTGAAATTTAAATATTACACAGAAGTCTGTTTCATTTGTTGTCTGATATGTAAGTTGTATGGTGAGAAATGCGATTACTGTACAATCACCATTTACTATATTTCATAACTAATATGAGATTACACACCCTAACCTACAATAACAGATGGTATTCTCTGTAACATATTCATATTTGAAACATGTTGTGGTTTCACTGAGTGTTGATTGCAGTTTGTGCTGAACTGCTCTGTTGAGTGAAGACAGAGAGAAAGAGTGCAGCTGACCAGAAGGGGGCGCACTACTACACGTCTCCTCAACCAGCCTCCCTGATGCATCAACGCTTCATTCTATACACCATCACCGTCCTCACTGTAGTGGATCAAGTGATCTTCACCAGGATGAATATACACAACGGTGGTCATGTTATTCTTCTCTCTGTTTGTCTCGGGACTTACAGCAGATCTGACTGTAAGGAAAGAAAAGATCATGTAATATGAGTCAAAACATCCAGTGTTGTTATTGATGAGCCTCTATGTCTAGTAACACACACACACACCCACACACACACACACACACACACACACACACACACACACACACACACACACACACACACACAGAGCTTCCCAAGAGGGATCAAGTAGAGGTTAAAAACTTGCCACCAGACTAATGGCTGACTTCCGCCTCGTACTGTTTCGTGGTCTTCAGGCTGTCTGAGTGGAGCACATCTGTCAATCAAAGAGGTGTCTGCATGTGGCACCATGTTCCCATGGTGACCTAGTAGCTACAGCGCAAATTCCAGCTAGACAGGGGCCCTGACCCACACACCCCTGAAGCCCAAACACTCCAGGGGCCCTGACCCAAACACCCCTGAAGCCCAAATACTCCAGGGGCCCTGACCCAAACACCCCTGAAGCCCAAATACTCCAGGGGCCCTGACCCAAACACCCCTGAAGCCCAAACACTCCAGGGGCCCTGACCCAAACACCCCTGAAGCCCAAACACTCCAGGGGCCCTGACCCAAACACCCCTGAAGCCCAAATACTCCAGGGGCCCCGAAAGGTGTCTTCCTTCCAACCACAAGGACTCAACATTCTCTTGACTGTGCCCAACAACAGAACAGTCAAGTATTCTGTGTTTGCACTCTGTCATTGTTCTTGATGTATGAAAGAATCAGAGAAGTGCTGACCTGACGCTGTGGTGCTACCAAGTAACAGAAAGAGGTTTGTTTTGGCAAAACACACTTGTACTGAGGATGGATGGCCTTATCCACAGACGGCAAGAGTCACACACATCAAAGTGAGGGCTCTGTGTGAGAGGTAACAATGGTGCGGTCACACATGAAGGGCTGTGTTTGTGGCCAACATTCAAGTCCCTGAATCTCCATAGACGTTGAGCCAGTGGGGATCCAACAGACTGGGGCGCTGCAAAGACTTCACAGACCCAGACTCACTTCAGAACAGATACAATAATCTCCTATGAAGACAGATAATGTGTTGTTGACGATAATACTGCATGGTTCAAAGATCTGCAGCATATACACATGAAAGGAACTCCCGAGACAGCCTCCACCACCTGGACACAAAACAGAGCTCAATCATTTCTCACCAGATTTCCAAAAGGAGTCACGGGAGCAGTGAAGGTCTCTCATCAAGACACTCGTCCCCACAGCCATGACAACCCTCCTCAGTGCCGGGGGGGGGGGGGGGGGGGGGGTGAGAACAAAGGCAGCCTGTGCTCCTCTTCAGGCACAAAGTCAGTTTGTGTCTAATCACACATGGCATTGTCATCATACAGTGATTTCCTGCCCTGACACAAACTCCACAGCCACTCTGTCATGGAGGTCAAACCAAATTTTCTCAGAGAGGGTCTGAAGATTCAAAGGCACTGTCATGGTCCCCTTGGTGATTTTGCCCCCCCTTTCTGCTGGGAATGTACAAAGCTACATTTTAAAGCCCAGATGAAGTCGGTCACTTCTGGGATATGTGTGCAGCAGCAGATTGAGAAGAGGTCTGCGGGGGTCAACACTCAGCACGCAGCTTGCAAACACCACCATGTGTGCTCGTCCGTGGACTCTGACACAAGACATCCACTGCTCAGCTCTACTGCCTCTTCTTTGGGACGTCTCCTCGGTGGCATTGCCCTGAGCTACGTTTCAAACACACCTCTCACTGAACACAGTACAGTATTTGTTTGTACTTGTAACAACTGATTTGATGATTTTCAGGTCAACAGACACCTGAACGTCGAGGTTACAGCTGGTAAAATGGGATTGTTTCCATATCAAGGGTACAAGCAAATAATAATACAATAATACTACATAATAATATGAACATCCAAATGTTAATTGTGATTTTGGGCAAAACAAAATAAAATAAATTGAATTGAAATGAATTCATATTTTCATCCGGATGACTATCTCAACTAATTTATTGGTACTTTCTGTGAAATTTGGGGGGTTTTAGCAACATGGTGCAGTTAATATAATAAAATAACGAATATGTTTCATTGGAAGAATCTCGTATTTTTCAATTTGACTCAGAAATATATTTTCCCGTCCAGGATTGTATTTCTGTCAGTGTGGAGAGGCTGTGAAGCTCTGCGTAGACACGGTTAGAGATACAATGATATGTATACTAAATATAATTAAACACTTAACTGAATATATATAACAAATCCTTATGAATAAATCATAACTTTTGGTGTCTGGTGAAACTTTTGAAGGGATGCACTGGAGGGACAGACTCATGTCCTCAGTTTATCTATATATATTATAATAATATACCAGTATACACTGGAATAGATTCATATCTTTACATGTTTAACATGAACACATGTAACTTCATGATGTTGATAGTTCAATGTTGACAACAACAAAAGGCCCATAACTGTGTTCCACTTCATCGGTGTGGATGTGACCTGGAGACCTGAAACCCAACCTGAACTCTCTCAACTCTCTCCACTGCTCGCTGTTGTTTATCCAGTTGCTTTCCTCCCGGTCGGTCCCAGACAGCCTGTTACGTAGCTCGGATGCTGACAGACACATACCGTATGACATGCTAAATCACTGACGCCATTAGACATGCTCGCTGACCAAACCGATGACATGCTAGGGTCCTAATCCTGGGTTTGAATTGCTGTGTGCGCCGTGACTAAATGCTTTTGGTCAAACACAAATCATAAGTGTGTAATCCATTTAACTGTGTGTGTGTGTGTGTGTGTGTGTGTGTGTGTGTGTGTTTGTGTGTGTGTGAGAGAGAGAGAGAGAGAGAGAGAGAGAGAGAGAGAGAGAGAGAGAG
>NW_022280080.1:205858-211319 GCF_004355925.1 Anarrhichthys ocellatus | reverse complement strand
AGAGAGAGAGAGAGAGAGAGAGAGAGAGAGAGAGAGAGAGAGAGAGATGGTGTATGCGTGTGGTCCAAAATAGCATAACAACCTGTACCATAGCAGCTTTTAAGCTGTACTTGGCCTGCAGGTCATGGAGGAGGTGGGGGAGCTAATGTTAAAGCTTCTTTGTAAGAGTCGCTATAGTAGCCTCATGAATAAACATGATTGAGAACGGTACCTGCAGGAATTCTGCTGCATTGAGTTTCACCACCTTCTTCGTCCTTCTTCCATATATGACCATCTTTTGACACATGACCGCAGATCCATGCAGGTCTGTTTCTCCCTTAACCACGACCCACCGATGCTCTTCTGTCTAAAGCATCTTCTCTGTCCTGCTACTGATGTCTGCACCGGTGGTCGGTAACGTATGACCCTCAAAGGACGAAACTCTATGAATTAAACCAGTGTTTACTGTTATGGGTGATCACGAAAGGATTCTCAGGGGTCACATGATGTGGAAATAGGTTTTTGATTTTATCCCCCTGATATTTCTCTAATCTGTGCTTTCTGCTAAAAGATCCAGTTTTACTCCTGCTCTCCATATACACACACTCATAAACCAATTTCAATACATTCCATAATAACTTAATAGTTACAAGTTGACAACATGTTAACACGTCACAATGAGTAAGAATGTCCAAGTCATGTTTCCCTGTGTTGGTTTATTGCTCAACAAAGATGAACAACAGAAGGTGGCGTTTAGTGCGAGCATACGTGTGCATGTTCACGTCCTCAGTGCGATGCCTGTGCTCTGTGATGATCTTTCATGAATATCAAGGTATTCAGGGGCACTTAAAGGGTTTAACACTGCGCTTAATCCCTGCTACAGAAAAAACAATTTAGCTGCCATGAAAGCGCCGCCTCTCCCTGTCCCTCGCCTCCTCGCCTCTCCTGCCTCTTCCTCTCTCCCATTGATGGAGATTAGGCTTATTAAGAAGGCTTATTGTCTGTGGTGTCATGGATACCCAGTGATTACACACTCCGTGGCTGCTCCTCCTCTGTTCGCCCTCAAACCTCGCAGGGATTCGTTGCCTCCAAAGTCAAATCAATTATCCCCCCCTCCCCCCTCCACATTCACCCCTGATATCGTGCCAGGCAGACTGTGCACTTTATTGTCAACAAGCATAGATGGCAAAGGCAGGGGAATATGTAAAAGGAGGCTGTGATTGGGATTGAAGAGAATGAATGTCACAAGGTGGCTCTTCCCATCTTTCAGGGCAGAAATATTCCTCCCTGGTTTGTGCTGCCGATTCATCCACGTGTGTTCAAGAAGAGCTGCGGATACACACTCGACTAAAGGTTCACAAATGAAGACTGTGACTTGTTGCGATTGTTTCTGTTTACTCCTCTCATGTGCACAGGCTGCACATGAATGAAAAGTACTTCCTGAATTGGAAGTGATTTCACCTCTGACCTTGTAGTTACCACCACTGTTATGAGACAATGATTTGTGTTATTCAGGAACCCCCCGCTGCTGTGTGCTCACAGTCTGGATGTTAAGCCCTGGGGAGCCTGTGGGCCTACATGAGCCCCGGCAGACCTGGCCTAAAGAGGGGTGAGAGGGGTGATGGGTTTAAATCTCCCCTTGCTGCTGTGGCACTTGTCCCCAGCTGCCCGGCTGAAGCCCTTGTTCACGGCTGATGTCATCCATTTTTTCACTGGTGCAAATATTTCAAGGCTTTTTGGAAAGCAGTAATACACTGAGCAGAGATAGACTGCACGTGTACACCTCCAGCACTCACAAATCATAAGAAAACGGCCACATTGAGCATAATAGCCACCCGCTTACTGTCTCCAGGATTGTCTCTATGAGTAGCTCTCTGTTGGTCACAACACTTGCAGCTGTGGAGTTAAGAAGCGTCCTCACGTCTGACACTAGCTGTATCCGAGTCAGACCTCTAATCCCGTCCAGAGCCGAGTCTAGGAAGGCAACATCACATCGGCTGTAAGAGCGTTGACATGTCTCCTGAGAGCGTGTTGACCTTGAACTGTGCCGACCCAAAGAGAAAGCCTCTTTGAAACTCTCCCAAGCAAAGAGATGAGCCTGAGAGGATGAACAGAAGGGTAAGCAGGAGAGGAGGACAGAGACAGGGAGAGGGGGAAAGAGAGACAGAATGTATAAGTGAGCTTGTGTATGAACGGGTTATCTCTTGTCAATAGAGCCTGAACACAAAGGTTTGTATGTGAGGAAACGGAGGCAGGCTTAGCCCTGCGGGACCAAGAGGAGTGTGTGTGTGTGTGTGTGTGTGTGTGTGTGTGTATGTGTGTATGACCAGACAGCAGAGAGGTCTGGAACACAGGAGACCCTGGCCACTGATAGGCACTCATGAAGCTTCTTCGGCAGGTTAGAAGCGACATAATTAAAAAGATAAACCTTATGAGCAGGGCAGAGAGATAAGGGGTGTAATGAGAGCGAAGAGGGAGATCATCCAATGAGAGGAGAACAGGGGGGTTAGAAGGCGGTCTCAGGGGAAATAAACCCCGACCTGTCAATCATCTACCAGAGATAAGTGCAGATATGGAGCCCTAGAATAGCATGATCTGTAGCGTAATGTAATCAGGGGTCTCTTCAGATGAGGGCTGTTAAAGTGAGCTGGATCAAACTATCAAGAAGACATCGAATACCAAACCTGGTGACAGCATACACTCATATAATCAGTTACACAGGTTGCTTCTGTGGACATGGTGTGAAAGGCTAATCCGGAGGTGGTGGGCCGACTGTGGCTAAGTGAAGAGCAGGGCCGTCCTTCAATCAGAGGATCGGAGGTTCGATCCCCGGTTCCGCTGGTCGCATGTCGATGTGTCCTTGAGCGAGACACTTAACCCCTTCCTGAGCCTACGGTGTGTGAATGTGATAGAATCTGAATCGTAAGTCGCTTTGGATGAAAGCTAAATGACTGTACTCATGTTTAGGACTTTATGTGGATATGGGGAATGTTTAGCACAGATCATCATACTCCCCACAATACATTCAATACTAACATCTTCTTTAAGTGAAATCACAAAATTCTTGCTTTCAACAATATATGCACATGTCAACTACGGTATTGTTAATGTTTAACCAAAACTTCTCTCATTTTAGTTCAGCTTTCAATCACCATTGACTCCAGACTCTGACTTTGTCTGTGTGCCGTTTGGTGCTGCAGGCAGCATTCTATTATCAGAGCTGTGTGTGTGCTGTGGATGATAATGATGTCATGGAAGCAGTGAGAGTGAAACAGTAATGTTGCAGGCTGGAAAAAGACAAAGAAATAGCCCAAAGATAAGAAAGATACAGCTCTGAGAGCAGCATGCAGAGGTGGGTTCATCACATTACACATTTGATAACATTACACATCTGAGTCATTGTTATCACAGAACTATTAATTATAGAATGAAATTCTGATGTGCTACACGCCCATCTACCGCCTCCACCTCCACACTCTTGCTGCTGCCCTGTTACAGCATATAAAGGTGACACGTCCTGCATTCACACTGAACGTGAGGTGTGGAAACATCCAGAGATGTGGACTGAGTAGTACAGGATCGTTACAGCAGTATTAGAGATAGTAGAGAGGGCTCATGGTGGATGTTTTAACCCCTAAGCTATGTGGACACACGGCTTTTATTAGGACACACAGCATTAGTGAATGTCATGAGGAAGGCGGGTGTTCCTCATGCACATGCAGCACAGAAGCAGATGTGATGTGAAATACAGCCCACAGCTTTCTCATCCCTCACTTCCTGCAATTCCTGGATCTTTATGACTAAAAGGAACTCCAGTCTGTCTGTTACTACCATCTAAGCAGGACTTCAGCGCTCCTAGATGCATGGATGTGGGTTATGGCCCAGAAAGATTCAGTGCCTTCATGGCCTGTAGCTCTGCTCCTCCACCACGGCAGCAGCACAGCCCTCACAGCCACGTAAATAACAGACATGTATTCGTACAGCGAATAATTCCCACCCTTCAAAACACACATATAACAATCTGTTCCAGTTGCAGACGTACGGCTCTCTCCCATTCGGGTGTGTAAATGATCTGGGAGCACATTGTCTTTTCCTGCGCCAGCCTACCATGTGAGCCTGCACAGGCGGCTGCCTCGTGATTGACAGTCAGCTCGTCTCCGGGACACTCGGCTGCTTGTATGTAGAGTTTAGAGCCGTGAATGCAGGCGTCTCCTGTGAGATGCTCCCCCTCTCTCCCTCCTCCTCGCTGCTTCTCTCCCTCCTCTGTCTTTGACAACCCCGATTAGAAGGGAAACCTGCGTGGAGAGAATGCATCTCTAACAGGAACAACGTGTGGTGCTGTGAGGTGGAAAGTGAGCTCTCTTGTTACCGGGTCTGATGTAGAGGCTGTTTACATGAGCACCTGAGGAGGAGCAGGGAGCACAGCCTGACAGCCGCTGCTGCTTCATCTCATGGTGGAGGAGGCGGCCATGATGCAAGAGCAAAAGGAGGAACAGGAGCAAGCTGGAGGAGGAGGATCAGGAAGAGGAGGAGGAGGAGGAGCTTAAGGAGAATGAACAGGAGCAGAGGGAGGAGCAGAAGGAGGAGCAGGAGCAGGTGGAGCTGGAGGAGGAGGAGGAACAGTAACAGGAGCGGGAGGAGGTAGAGGAGGAGCAGGAGGAGGAGGAGAAGGAGAATGAGCAGGAGGCAGGAATGGGAGCAGGAGAAGCAGGATGAGGAGCAAGAGGAGGAGGTTCAGAAGTGACACGAAAGAGAGACTTGATTGTTACAGCAATGATATCTGGATTGTTAAAAACTAAAATGTCTGCCCGTGGAGAAGCTTGGGGCCTGGGCCCCTCGTCTCTCTGAGGCCTCAGCAGGTCTGGTGCCTGCAATGGAAACACCTTCAAACGGTGAAACGCAGTGAGAGCATCTTCAGCTTCCCTGATCTGACTTATGTCTGATAATAAATATGTGGGTCGAGGATAATGAAGGAAAGACTTGGATTAGACACTTGAGATGTGACTGGATCATTTAAACATGATGCCTTAGTGAATATACAATCCCCACACCTCTCATACCAGCACTGCAGGAGGAGGAGGTACACATGAATCACCTGGTCTCTGGGATGTTTAAACACCAACAAGGATTCAATCTAAGACTAGTTCTCATCAGTTTAAAAAACAAGCTTTAAAATGAGTGAATCCAGATCTAACGTTAAGGAGAGCGCTGTGCTGAACACTAATCTAGTACATTCAGTAAGTCCATGTGTAAACCACAATGAGATAGAGTTGAATCAATATGGAGATAAATGATTGCCCAAATTATAATAACTGAATACATTTGCGTGCTGTCGGGACCTCGTCAGCTATAAAAGAGAAAGCGTTATATCTATATAGATATATATATATCTATATATATATAGATATATATCTATCTATATATCTATATAGATAGATATATATCTATCTATATATCGATATATATCTATATATATCTATAT
>NW_022280080.1:165987-205458 GCF_004355925.1 Anarrhichthys ocellatus | reverse complement strand
CAGAGAGAACTATTGTGTTCATAGGAAAATGTACATTTCAACAATTGAATAGATAGATGGATGGTGACATGGAGCTGAACATCAAAATGTTGACGTAATCCAAACATGGGAAAACGAGAAAAGGAGCAGACGTTAACTTGAACTGGCTTTTTAAAAATAATACATCCATTTGCAGGATGTATAGTGGGGAAACTGTCACTCTAAATCATTTCACCGTAGATTAACAGTAATTTACTGTTTTTACGGTGCACTACCGTAATTTACTTTTACGGTATTTACTGGATTACAGTATGTGATAGTAGGATAACTGGGTTTTACGGTATATGCCAGAATGTTACCGTTTATTTAAAAAGGGTAATACAACCCGCTACTTTTGCATTTAATTCCCAACAAATAAAAGAATAATAGACATTCAATACATAATTGTTGCAGTTTATTACATGTTCTCAAATAATAAAGGGACATTTGTATTATGTCACAAAACTCTCAATGTACTGCATGTTTAGGAGAAAACTAATAAACCAATAAAATCGTTAATGAACAGCTTAACTGAACTCATTAGCATCAACAGTGTAACTCTGAATTAAAATAGCATCAAGAACAGTGTAATAGAACTGCATCACAGTGGGCAACTGTGGGCTTGCCTGTGCCTCACATATGTTAACATATCAGTGCCAGTCTTTGCAAAAAGCTAATACAACAATAGCACAGTTTAATGAACAGACTATGTGATGAGCTGATCACGTTAGGTAAAGAAATGAAGTGAAGACAATGGAGCACAATGGACTAACGTTCAACAATAACATGAGTTTGATCTGGTTTAATGTTGCTCCTGGGATAACACACGGGTAACGCTAACTTTATTTATGTTAACTTAACTTGCTATGCTGTTAGCTAGCTAACCTTTCTAAGGCTACTTGAGCTCTAGCTAGCTCACGTTACAGAGCTAACGTTAGCTCCACTAATATAAGCAACCTGATGTAACGAAACAGACCAAGTGAAACATTATCTGAGATGTTAACAGTTCAATAATCACGAAGACAGAACAATACTGGAGACTTTGATCGGATGATAAGCGTAAGTTACCTCGGCTCCTCTGTTGATCTCCACATGGCTGTGAAGGATGAACTGAAGCTGTTGTGTCCACAGTCACCTTCACGAGCAGTCGCTCACGTCTTGTTACTCAAAAATGACTTTTAGGCAATGAGCAGTTTGAATAATAGAAATATTCTATCGTCATTACAGACATATTAACCTACAATCGACAGTACGATGTGGATGGATTGAGATTCACTCAACTTGTACAGAGAAGCGTGTATCCATCACTTCACAAACAATACTGTATCATGCTGTTAAATTACAGTAGTCTGCTGTTATTGTTAATTTACGGCATTAACTGTTAATTTACGGCATTAGCTGTTAATTTACATGCGAGGGATGAACATTTTGAAATACTGTAAGATACCGTTGAAAGTCCACCGTAAATTGACAGTAATTCGTTACAGTATCCCGTGTGAGGAGAGTTTTTAAATCTCTATATTTCAATGGTATAGAATAATTACCTTCAGGGCCCCAAAACCAATCTTTTTCCTATTTCTATGACCTGTTTGTATTGAGATCCAGCAGAAGTGTGTTCATCCTGATCCAACATGCTAGTCCTCCGTTGTGCCACTAGAAAGTGCTCTTCAGCAGGTTATCATTCATCTTACACAATCCCTCTGCCTGTGCCCTCCATCATATCCCCGTCTTACTTTCCACCTATACACCAGACTCTGATCCTCAGACAAACTGCTGCTTCTAATTGTGTAGAGGAGGCAGAGAGAATGTGATTTAAAAGTGTGAAGAAGAAGACTACAGTCTGTACCACCAGCCCTGCACATGGTCCCCGGACGAACACACAGGAAGACAGGTAATGTGCCCACTGGGAGCCTCTACACACAGTACAAGCTTCTTCTTCCTCTGGTATTTAGAGGACCTGTGTTGTGAGTTTCACAGGAGGCTCGGAGGTCGTTATGTGTCGGTATTCTGAGATATATTTAAAGCAGGTGCGAGCCAGTAGAGATGGGATCTTTCACTGCCATAAGAACTTTAAAATATTTCAGCTGATAGCAAAAAGGAGCACTGGGCTTGAAATGGGAGTGAAATACTGTAGCCGCTGAGCAACAACAAAAGCTGGGACCAGCGATTCCTCCCAAGCATCTGCTTTGCAGTGGCAGCTATCAAAGAGGTTCCCAGTGAACACTGAGCCTAAACCCCTGACTGCTGTAGTGTCAGAGGGAAGACAGACCACTTCTATTGGCACCTTGAACTGTTCATTCTTGCCTATTGTTCCAGACAAAGCCTGGGCGGCATAATGGTACATGGAAAAAGGTTTCTCCGTTGTATTGTGTTGTCAGTGGCTTAATACTCTAGCTGCTACATGTCTGACAAACTACTTTTGATTCTAAATGAGCAATTTGGATGTGGGATCCTTTCGATCCATCCATCCATCCATTTTCCTCCGCTTATCCGGGGTCGGGTCGCGGTGGCAGCAGGCCAAGCAGGCCGACCCAGACCTCCCTCTCACCGGCAACATGTTCCAGCTCATTCTGGGGGATCCCGAGGCATTGCCAGGCCAGCTGGGAGATGTAATCCCTCCAGCGTGTTCTGGGTCTTCCCCGGAACAATCGAAAGGGATCCTTTCGATTGTTTTTTTAAATATAAAAAGAGTGATTTGAGAAAACTAATACTCACTTAATAAATGCAGTTCAATGCATTTCAATCTTCCCGTAGGTATTCTCCACAGGAATATTGTTCAATTGATGTGCGAGGGTTTGGGAGTGACAACCGTAGTTAATGAGTCATTCTGTTGTATTACCACAGACTAGAGGCTGACATGGGAATTGTGTGACTGAACCATAACAATCTGTTTACGAACAAGTAAACTGCATTTTCAACTAACCCCACGATCAACGAGAACAGGAAATGTGACCATCACAATTAAAAATGCATAACAGAAATGAGACTAAAATTTCCTTTTGACTAAAATGTCTTCACGTTTACTTTTGGTAAACTACAGTTAGACTATAACACTGATGGAGGGGTGGCAATGAGACAATAATCTAATTCAAAATCAGGTGCCAAAATGAAGAGTGTTGTCAGTTTTATGGAGGATCATAAAGGTGTTGTATTCTATGGAGGAGGGAACAGCAGGGCAGTCCTGAGAGGTGATCTCAAAGGCTTTCTCTCCTTTGTTGATGACTTAAGAACAGTTGAATAAAAGGTTTTACCTGTGACAAGTGACATATTCTTTTGAATGTTTTTGGCTAATATTCATGTCAGCCACTGTAGTGCACCACTCCCCCCCCACCCCATGTCCTAAATAGGCCTCAAATAATTCATGCTTTCTTCCAGGTGAGTTTTATTTTACACAACTTGCTAAAACACAATATATGTGCCTTTTGTTTAGAGAGAAATGAATACTCACCTGCAAGAAAACACAAATGCTTTTAGTCATATTTAGAGCCTCTTTTGGCCGGAGTGAGTATTACAACAAACAACAACAAATGTTCCCCTGAGAGAACTCTTTTCCCACCTCCATCCTGACAAATCTTTTTTTTTTCAGCCCACAACTCTTGTTTTTATCTCCACGTATTTCACAGATACAAAAATATTTTTAGGAAAATCTTGGCAAAACTTTTTTCCAACTGTTATTAAGTCATAAACAAATATATGGTAAATGGACTGTACATGTATTGTGCTTCACTAGTCTTCTGACACTCAAAGCTCTTTAACACTACATGTCATCATTCACCCATTCATACACTGATGACAGGGCTACCATGGCTCATTCATACACCGCAGGAACAGCTTGCGGGAGCAATTTGGGGTTAAGTGTCTTGCTCCAAGGACATCGAGCTGGGGATCGAACCACCGACCCTCTGATTGAAGGACGACCCTGCTTTAACACTGAGCCACAGACACCCCGATATAATAAGATAACAACTCTTTAGATCAGACGTGGAACATTTTTACAATTATTTTTTCTCACTTGCCACTAAGGGCTACCGTTGAAAAGTAACTTACAAATGAATCCTAATGAAAGATTGCAGTGTTAGCCTTGCCAGGGAGAGCTGTAAAGCTGTAGGCCCAAATCCAGGAGGAAAGGTGCTGCACCCATACGGGCCTGCTGCAATGCTCCTATATCTTCTCTAGAGTCATAAATGTTAATGGAACATCTAGGGGACATTATGGAGTCATGGTACAGCGAGTCTTCATTTAGAGCCACATATGAGATGAACTAAAGGCCAACTCTTTTAGGGTGCCCTGTCTGCTGACCTGTAATGGCCAATCCATTCTGATTAATTGGATCCTTTAACGAGCATCCAGTGACTATTATATGTGCGCTCCAGAGGGAGAGGTGCAGGATGTTAAGATGGGTCCCCTGTGGAGTGCTGCTTCACTGGTCCCAGATCCTTCCAGGGGCCCCCTGAGAGCCCTGTGGCTCCCCCTCATTGAGGAGGAACAGCAGGCTGGGGTGAGATTACCACAAAAGATGGCTGGATCGGCTCTCCGGGGAGGGGAGTGCAACATTGTAGCTCATTCAGATGATAAATAGTGAATCGGGCTTTTGTTGATGTGATGTTAAAGCATTTTGCCATGAAGCAGTTCACACTTTGCTTTTGAATGCATGAAACCTCGGTTAGTATTGTTTTTGAAATGTGAAATGATTTACTCTGTCTGGTTGATGGAAGACTACACTGATTTAATAGATACTATTTCTACTATTACTATCAATATTGTTCATTCAGCATGTTTCAAATCCGCTATAAATGACTTTAGAAAGCTAGAAAATGACATAAAAGACTTTCTTGAATATCCTTCTATGGACACAGCACATCTGTGGTTTGGTCCTGGGTTGTCATTTGAGTCATTTGGTTTCATTCAGATATGAAAAATTGTGCAAAATAGAGACTTAGACATACTTAGACACACATTGCCCCCGAGTTTTAAATTGCTGCCAATCATTATACAGCTGACTTTGTAAGACAGATACTATGAGGAACACAACTGAAGAGGTGCTGCATGCTTCGAAGAAATATAAATAATTACACACATGTGTTACATGTAGAAAACTACATGACAGTGAAAAGGAGAAAGAGAAGAGAAGGAGAAAAAAAGAGAAGAGTGAGAGAGGATTTGACTGCTTCACTTCTTCATCGTCTTAGAGGCACACGTTAGTGACTCCAGGTCTCCCTTTGAACCTCGTCCCGTTCCTTCTGGTTTGCACTTCTACAGTCGGCTCTATAACAACAAATGAACAGTCAGGGAACCAACGTTACATCCAACGCTGTAGTTGGCGTTTAGCTTTACTTAATGTTAACTTTGATGGCTATGCTGTTAGCTGATGTTACTACAGCTACTTGAGCTCCAGCTAACTTTAGCAACCTGATGTAATGAAACATTATCTGAGATGTTAACACTTAACACGTAAGGTTACCTCGGCTCCTCGGTTGATCTCCACATGGCTGAAGCTCTGCTGTCCAAAGTTCAGGAGCAGTCGGTCACGTCTTGTCACTCAACAATGATGAGTGGGCCATGAGCAGTTCGATTAATACAAATGTGCTCTCATCATAGCAGAAACATAAGCTTACAATCAACAGCCCCATGTAGATGGAGAGTGACTCACTGAACCCAGGGAAGCACATTTCCAACACTTCACAGAAAGTGCTGTATTATGCTAATAAATGACAGTTATCTGACGCTAGGGTTATTGATGGCATTAACTGTTCATTTACATGTAGAGGTTAAATATTGAACTATATGTGACAGTTATTATGAAATACTATAAGATACAGTTGTAAATCCACCGTAATTATAGCAAATCATTCCAGTGAAGGTAAGGAGGAGATCAGCCGCTTTAGAGTTCTGTCACAAAGACAATACATTTTACTGAGCAAGCTAACAAACGGTTATATATATATATATATATATACAACGGTGCAATATTTAAAATAATAAACAGCTGAAGATGAAGGTCACTGTTCACTCCTTTCTGCTCTATGAAGCACTGAGCTGTTTTTGTATCTTGTTGTTTGCACCTTTGCTCATTCATTCATTTTGTTCTGCACTGGGACTAAGCAAACACAAGTTTGATCTTCTTACTGTGCTGCAGTTAGTTTAGACTGATGGAAAATAGAGTCTGTTATTTCTCTCTTATTTCATCATTGGAAAACCATTGATTTGAAAATGTATTATTTTAAATTAGTTTGACTCCTTAGAATTTTCTTTAGCAAAGTTACATATTTGATGGTGATTTTTGACACACATCAGAGAACTGTGAGGATAGACTTCTGGCTTTATTGGACCATGCAGGTTAAGTAGAGCATCAGAGTGAGAGGAAAGAGTGGTGATGGATTCCATTAATCCTCCTTTGTCCATTTCCACAAAGAACATAATTAGCACTAATGGTGATAGCAGCAGCCAAGAAATCAGCACCTCCTCTCTCTTTCTGTGTGTCTCTCACACACACACACACCCACACACACACACACACACACACACACACACACACGGATACATTCATTATAAAGCATGTACCCAGCCAGTCACAAACATACAATAAATTCTCAACAGTTGTTAAATGCCTGTACTGCAGTTCAGTATGCAGCAGGCAGAAGGAACAAAAGGTTCATTTCAACTGTGGGCGAATATTTGGGCAAATTAGCTCTCATCAATTCAATTTGCAAGCATTGCCTGTCTTCAGTGCGAGAGGTTGCCTAAATGAACCTCTGTGATTAGAGTCAGCAACCTAACTGATCCCAGTCACAGCCTCTCATTCAGCCTGTGAATGAGCCCAGCAGTGCTTCTCTGTCTGGGCAGCGATAGCGAACTCTTTTCATTGACCGCCATAATAGTTCTCCTGAAACCCGTTAATTACTGTGATGGTAAGATATGGATAGGGCACTATACAGATGGTAATTGAAGAGATGTGTGTAACCACCCCCGCCATTATTAATCCACATAATTTCCTCTTTCATTTCAAATTAATTGGAATAAAATGCTTGCTACATTAGCCTCATAATGAAAGGCAATAATCTACAAAAATGTATAAGAGCAAGACCTTCTCTGCAGGTTCAAATTAATTAAATTCTTTTTTATCCATATTTCATTAAAATGCTCTCATTTCAGGCCAGCCAGTATCAGGCCCTTCGTCATTCAAGAGGCACTGATGAGAGAGAAAAAAGTGAATTGTTGAGAGAATCCAACTGTCAGCAAATTTGGTTCCAAATTAATTATTTCAGCCCGATAACCCTGTTCATCTCTTTGACTCACTTTATAGAAAGAGCCAATTAATTATGTCAAACATGCTCTCTCCTTTTGCTCCCCAGAGTGGGCAGGCAGGCTGATGGGGATGTTTACTGTAAGAGGACGGGTTGATGGTGGGGTGGTGGGTGATGGGTGTGTGTGTGGGTAGGGGGATGTTAGGGAACAGCCCGCCCCTAATCTCGACACACCTGTCAGGCATACAGCTCGTTATCTAAGCACTGAGGGCCCAGGCTGGTTTTGTCAGGAGCAGGGCTCTAACAACAATCCAGGAGAACGTGTTGCAGCCGCATAGTCAAGCACACACACACACACACATACACACACACACACACACACACACACACTGTCCACTGTTAGACAATTCACTCAATTAGCCCACCGCACTCAGCCGCAGCCTTAATGAGCTGGGGAGTGTGGAGAGGAAGTCGAGGGTCAATGAATGTTGTTTCTCATAGGGACTTACATTTGTGTTTTTATTGACGCCCATGCAACAGTGTGTTCTCATCATTGCGGTTGTGTTATGGTGAATCTCAAAGTAGGCACAGTACAAAACAATTTATGCACATCAGCTTGGTGACTAGCTAATGCTCTGTGGTTGGTAGAGGCAACAGATACAATGAAAGGGTGGAATGGCAGTACTCGTCCAGGATCTTTGAATGTTCTGATCCAGATCCATCAAGGCCGGGGTCTTCTAGAATCACACTAGGACCTAGTGTCATTCCAGTAGACCCTTCACATAAACTAGTGACTAGTTCATGTGAGATGTCCAACAGTTTACAACTGCTCTGAATGCCCATACTTGGAGACAGGTTGAACAATCTGTAGTCATAGACAGAGGTGAGACTCAATGATGATTCAGATGGGGATGATGGCACAGGCAACACAACGGTCTCATCTGAAGGAATTCATGTTATCTACTTACTAGATGTCTGCTAAGTCACAATCTATTGCCGAATGAGGTAACACAATGGTTGAGCCTGTGGCCTACTGATGAAAACAGAGATCTCTGGGAAGTGAGATCCAAAAACAACCAATGACAGACTCTGATGTCTGTGAGGGTTCAGTTATGTCCCACTGTCAAAGCGTCGAGTGTTTGAGGGTTCTCTTGCTGACATTTTGAGCCTTTTCTAAACACTTAATTAAAGTAATTCCACATTTCTGCAGACTTTGCCTGAGGGAATTACCCACAGTTCATAGCAATGTGACGTTAAACACGGAGTTACCAGTGAAAGCTGGAGACACAGAGGATGAAACATGCGTGTTCAGCCTGGCATATTACATTTACACAGAAACATTGAGGATTTAAGTACATAAAAACACATGAAAGCAGAGATTATATCACACAGCTTTATTTACCAAACATTTATTTTATCTTTGTTATTAAAGCTGTTTGACAAATAGCTTTCATCTGGTGAGGCAAGCTTGGAAGATGTTAAAATCAATCAAGTCAGTAGCAAATAAATACCCACGATGAACATAACATGATATGAATTTCTCATGGTAACGTGATCTGTTGCAGCAAAGTGCTGCCCCGTTCGTATTTACACCATCTCAAGCCCTCACTGGCTCTCACACTCAACCATCTAACAGGTGACATCAGATGAGTCCCTGAGGGTTCAGGGTTTAAGGCTTTAGGGGGGACCTTGGGATTGGGCCTTGTAATGGTACATTTCTACTTAGTATATAGTTCTACTTACTTAGTATATAGTTCTACTCAGTATATTGTTTTCACGCATTAGTAATTTTGCTCTGAACTGGGTTGAACTTCACTGTGTCTCTGTTGTACTATAGAATAATACACCCTTGCATGTGCTGCATGCTTGTGTTGCTTATTGTTGTCTCTGCAGTCAGAGACCAACATGTCTGTAACGTTGGCAATCGGCTCCCACCTTTTGCGCTTCTTCTGTACAATTTTGTTCTTCCTCACTGAGACTGTACGCATTCTGTTGTGATGATTAAACCTTCTCTGCGCAGACAATAAATACTCAAAAGACAACCTCTGGTTTTCGGTATTCTTTATTTCAGCATTAAAAGACTCACGCAAAGCGGCTGTAGGATTTTTCCACCACAGCCTTTAAGAATAAAGTTCAAACCTTGCTTCCTCTCTGACCCAATTACTGTTTGAAGTGTGCTGGGCTGATTGTTAGTGTAGCGGCAATTTTCCCTCCGTCCGGTCATCCACATTACCACTACTGTAACAATCTGTGTATTGGCAATAAGCTTGATGCCAAATTATTCTTCAGAGGCAGTAACTCCATTTAAAAAAGGTTTACTCAAGAAAAATGAAGTTACAAGAAACAAGTCTTGCTCCGCAGACTGATTCATCTCAAATGAGGGCTATTGGCTATGACGTCGTCAGTAGGGCAACTAAAGGAGCATTTCAACATTGTTTTTACATAAATCACTTAACACGTCTTATTAAGTCGAGCTCTTACAGTTAGTTTCAAAAACTTAAAAAATGTTTGGATGTTGGCATTTGCCTCAAAGCAGTGCCCTGCCTAATGTACAGCTTCACAGAGCCACTTGTATGACTGTGGAGTCTTAAGACGGTCAGACTTTTGTTCTTGATAGCGCCACCACAATACGAGATGGCTATTCCCTACTGTATCATGCTGTAATCATAATCTCCACAGTAACTGCGTTGATATTCTTTCATTTACTTTGTGATACAAGTGACGGTGGGAAGATTGTTTCATTTGATTAGACTATCATGTCAAATCACCATATTCTTCCATTCACTTTGATAGATAGCGATGACCAGAGTGAACAGAAGGTATATGATACTTAAAAAGAGAAGATAACAGTTTTTCATTTCAAATTCCTTCATGTTGTTCTTACTAATCTCTGCCAGCATCAGAAGCACAAGCAGTTCAAACTGACTAATCACAATTCTTTTACTTCCCATGTGACATTTTCATAGCTGCTGTAGCTCTGACATGTTGTTACATATTTGAGGAGTCTTTGCGCATGGTTACTGAAGATATGGCTGTTAGCGCAGAAGTATTAATGTAGCTTTGGTCTTGTTACCTGATAGGTGGAGTTTGGTGTTTTCCCTCAGTTAAGGAACTTCATCAGTAGTGTATGCCTCAAGCTTTGCCTCCTAAGTCGTGTTTACGGCAGATGTGAGAAAGGCAGCTAAGTGCTGGCCTCTCAGCTCGGTGCTGAGTGACTGACATGTGGCGTGACACCAAAATGAGAGCGTGACAACATGACCGTGTCCACAGGCCTTTGGAAGGGCGTGTCTTGCTCGAGCATGTGGCCACGGCTGTGACACCTGGAGCCGGATGGGGCCTGAAGAATTCACAAATCTCTGCGTCATCTGATAGGAGGAAGCCTGTGGCATCGCCGCTGGCAAAACTCCACTGAAGAGCATGATCCAAAAGTTGTGTCATTTTTATCTTGGAAATAGAAGGTGGGAATTCACACCCTCTCATTCTGGAGGCCCTTCCTGCATAGTTGCTACAGCTGACTCCACATTGGGAAAGGGATGGGCAGCATCTGGAGAACACAATACCACAAGTTGGGGACACAGAAGTGTGCTGGTTCTCATCCCGATATTTGCATTTTTAAAAAACGCATTGTAATTTCTGATCCCCTGGCTGCCTATCTGACGTGTTTTATAATCATGTGTTTGACTTCAGACAACAGTTTATTTTCTGGGAGCAATGGGCCTCCAGCAAGAACCACTCTGCATTTAGTCCTGTTAGTCTGCTGTTACTCAAGCCGAAGGTTTTTACTAATGGATTGTATAGTTCATTACTTTAAAACAAACCCTATATATATATATTACACTTCATAATTATGTTGACATTATCCTGTTGACCCTGCAATTCAAGGTATAGGCTAATATCATTTTAAATGTATTCATACAGCCTAACAATATCACCATTGATGCTATAGTATAACACTATCATATCAACAACTTGAATTATTTATCCTCATCCCGTTGCACTCAATGCTGCCTTGCTGTGGCCACACGTTTTTCTTATAGCACCGTCTTCTCCTTCATGTCAATACGACCCTCGACACGACATTAACAGCACTCATTGTTAATCCCCTTCAGTGGGTCGCTTAACTCTGCGGCTGAAGGTGCTAAATAATATAGGACACATGGCCTTATATGGTATTATTGGGGCATTTTTGTTTTGTCCCGTTTTTCTTGTGTAGCTAATGGGGTCCAACTGCATTTCGTTGTTAAATTCTCCTTGAATCCCAGAATGTTCTTATACATTTTTTACCTTGTTGCTGCTGAACTGACTGATGAGTCTCCAACTTAATTTCGTTGTATCTTTTTATGATGACAATAACCATCCTTATCCTTATCTAATCTGTTGAATCTGATGTGGCACACGTATGAGTTGTTTTTGGCAAGATTGTATGACGGGACTTCTGCGATTATATTTGTCTGTCTTAAAGCTGGTTTATCGGTTAAACAGCTGCCTTCTGCTGTCTGATATTAGATCAATGTGATCAGACTTCACCACAGAGTTTATTTACAGAAGGATGCTAACACACTCACAGAGAGTTGATGATAATTCTGTGTGGGTTCATCACTACAAACCACTCCTTTTACAGTACACATAGTCATTTGATTCACTGTTTGTATAAACATATTGATTGGTGCAGCTTTAAAGGTAAACTCCAGGTTATTATAAATTGTGTCTTTTTATAGTTTCGGCCGTCATTCCTATCAGTTAAAATTAACATTGCATTCATCAAGTTAATATTTGAGATCTGGGAATTGTTGTAAAAGACTTACTGGAGTATCTCAAGCCTTTTATTTGTAGGTTAAACAGAAAGTAAGCACACCCCACTTGTAATTCCCGATTGCACAGCAACACTGTCCGTATGCACGATTACAGTACGCATGGAAGGTTCGTCTGTACATTGTGAGGGATATTAACGACCAAAACACTGGGTAATAATTTACCAGTTCAACAAATTGTCTCTGAGAAGGATGTTGTAATAAACTAGCATTCTTCTTTAAGGCCATTACCAGAGTGTATAACATAATATTGGTCTCAAATTTGTTCTTTTGGCCAACAAGAACTAACTCACATTTACTCACACACTGCATGAGGAAACCTACACAATCACTTTACTTTGCCTGTGTGTGAAAGCGATGGTTGGCTGGCTGGTGACTTTCCAAGCAAAACTTCTTTTGTGAACTGTGAGCCTGCTGCATACCGCTGCGCTACAGACCAATTTAAATGAATTAATTCAGTTGTTTAATTGATTCGTTTTAGTGATCTGCATACCATCTGTCCAAGGCCAGTAATCTTCAAAATCAGGTATCTTAACTTTTAAATTACTTAAAAACTCACAGAATACAACTTCATTTAACATTTAAGGCTTCCTTTTGCGGACCCTGCTCATGTTCTCTCTTTTGGAGAGTGAGATGAAATGCATGCTGATTTGGATTGAAACAACATAATTTCAGATAATCAGAATCAGCTTTATTGGCCATGTGTGCATGCGCATACATGGAATTTGACTCCGGTTTAGACATTGCTCTCATCGTACACACATAGAATATACAATAAACAAGAGAAATATAAAAACAAGGACATTAAAGACAAGAAAGTAGAACAGAGAAACTAAGCTTTAACATTGAACTATTATGTACAATATAAATATATATCGAAGAATATATATGAACATAAAGAACAACAACAATGACAATGGACAATGGATTTGGGATATTCGTGCAAATGGTGGTAATAGTGCAAATGGAGGTGCAGTATGTATGTCTTAATTGTTCATCAGAGTGACGGCCAGCTGAAAGAAGCAGTTCCTGTGTCTGGTGGTTTTGGCGTACAGAGCTCTGTAGCGCCTACCAGAGGGGAGGAGGTGAACAGCTTGTGTCCAGGGTGTGAAGGGTCTGCAGTAATCTTTACAGCCTGTTTCCTGACTCTGGAGGTGTACAAGTCCAGGATGGAGGGTAGGCTGGAACCAATGATTTATTCAAAATGTGGATTTGTCCACGCAAAAGAACGCATGTTCAGTCAGGAACACTCTTATCATAGATTTCAACCATTTATTGCAACAAATGGAAATACAGTTAAACTTGGTGATGATGGCTTTGCTCTTTGAATGTCCCCGGATTAGCCAGCAGCTACCAAGCCAAAACGGGGAGCACCGAGCAACAACCCCCAAGGGTTTACAGGAATGAGCCAGAAGTACATTTTTTAAATACATTTCAACCATTTGCCATGACAGATGAACTCTGAACTAAAAAAAGGGGTGGAGGTTGGGGTGGAGGAGGCAAAGCTTTGCTAGCATTACGGTCTGTAACAGCATAGGTGTAGAATGAATCAGGGAGGAGGGAGTTAAATAAACCTCCTTGGCTGGCTGTCAGCTGGTTACAGCTGGGGTCGAATGACTTCCGTGTCCTGCATGAACTAACGCTATGCTTCATTTCAGTCAGGAACACTCTCGTCATAGATTTCAACCATTTATTGCAACAAATGGAAATACAGTTAAACTTGGCGATGATGGCTTTGCTCTTTGAATGCTCCCCGGATTAGCCAGCAGCTACCAAGTCAAAACGGGGAGCACCGAGCAACAACCCCCCCAAAACAACGGAATTCAACACCTAGTCTGGTATGACGCCCATGCTCAGCATCAGCCGGACTATGGAAATCTATGTGTAACAGCAAGCTTGCCGTAGACCTCAGTAGGCATTATTTTAAGATTAAGGGCGCAAGCATGCATCCCAAACGAGGCCATCCTACAATATGTGAATTATCTATGTGTAGCAGCAAGCATGCTGCAGACCTCCGCAAATTATGATAAGAATAAAGGGCACAAGCATGCATCCCAAAAGAGGTCATACTACCTAAATCTTGCGGTGAAAACCAACCAACCACTTCCAATTGCGGCATTTTTATTAACTTATTATTTTCATTTATTATCGTGCTTTGGGGTACTAATGGTAGTCTCCCAGGTAGCGCGCATAGCTTTTTGAACTGCAATTATATTAAATTTATATTTGCATAGCCCAAAACCTTAGGGAGAGCAACAGAGGAGGAATCCCTCTCCCAGGATGGACAGAAGTGCAATCGATGTCATGTGTATAGAATGACCAACGTTTGTGACTCCCAGGTGAACATAACGTTCGTAAGCTGCTGAGGACCAGCGACCCGTAGCTTCCAGTGTAGATGCTGGGACCAGAGCGGCTGCAGAAGTATCTGCTCCGATGCGAAAGGGGTGCAAGGTGTATTGCTGGAGGAGGATGTCTGCTTCATTTGCAGAGGAGACGGAGTCGGGTGGTAAAGAAAGACCTTGACGTGACTTTTCTTTGTCGGTCAGAAACGAGGGTTCATCTTGCCTCGCAGCGGGACGCCGTTGCAGGTACCGGGTTATGGAAGATAGAGGACAGAATGCAGTGTTAATTAGTGAGATAACGTCGTTCAAACCTTTACCTTCCCTGTCAGTTTTTTAAATGTTTAATGAGCATCTATGATGATGTCGGAAATAGTAAGATCATGCAAAGGATCGAAAGAGTCCGAGCTGGTTGTGAATTCACCACACCGAGGAACCCATAAAAGCAGAGAAAAACGTGGTCTCCAGTCATGAATCTATGCATGATCCAAAACACCCCAGCCTTAATTGAGACACCAGTTTGTGCACTAAAGGTAATGAAAAGGGGAGACGCTTATCGTTGTTTCCTGGATGCTCTTTCTTTAAGCCGTTGAACAGGAGGCAAATGAGGGAGTTCCCGAGCAGGCTACATACTGAGGGATCTGCACATCTTAAATGAAACTGAATACCTGCACACTTGTTTTGATGGAAGAAGGTTGGATTTCCGGGATTCAAAAGAGTGCGCAATAAAAGCCCATTTTTTGCTAGCTGTCCGCAAACCGTTGATTGTTGTAGATTTTCCCAAAACCAACAGAAGGAGCTGCGTCAGTAAATATTTTGAGAGTGACTGACGTTTCTGTATAGTTGTAGGAGAACGAGATCCCGTTCCAATTATAACACAGCGATGACCAATCTTAAATCCGATCTACATCCTTCGTCTAAGGAGACAAGATTGTGGAGTTTGTCCACCGTTTTTGAGAGGTCAAGTAGTCTAGATATGAATGATCTGCCTTGAGGAATAATTCTCATAGTAAGTTTAAGGTGGCCTAATAACGAAAGTAAAGCACGTTTAGAAATAGACGCTGCATCCGACACACTTTCCTGACTAATCTAATACAAACCAACTTTGAGAAGCATAAGTTCACTAAAATGTTTTCGCTTTCAGTGCCTTGGGTTTTCATTGCAGGAGGAACACCCAAATGCTTAAAGTATGCTTGAGAGCACTATTGCATTGAGCTGTTTGAGCCTGTAGAAATCCACAACTAGAAAGTCATCTAATAGGTGAAGAACAAATGCGATTTGCTGTTATTCCAACAATATCCAACGAAGTGCTTCTGAAGGGGTATTGAATATACAGGGCTACTACGACAGCCAATGGTTAGTCTGACTGAAACGTGTTTTATCTCGGCAGAGAAAAAGAGAAAGGGTGTTCTTTTCTGACTGGGGGTCTGTAGAGACACTGGGGACACATCTTTATGTTTAAAAGTCATGAAGAATTGCACTTTTTATAATATAGGACCTAAATTATGTAAATTGTTGACACTGCTTACAGTTTTGAGATTACAATGGACACTGATGTGTGAGTGTTCCAATGGTTTCTAGGAAATACAATACTACCACATTCATGGTTTATTTCCACAGTCAAACATTCTTTAGTTTATTTGGAGGGCAGGCTCTAAAGTTCCTTAAAGTTCATGACCTTTTGTTTTGGCATGAACCAAATCCTTGATCCTCTCAGCTCCTCACCAAATTTGCACATCTGTGTTCGATTTCAGTTATAGTTCAATCCAATAAAAACATACAGCTATAATAAATTATTCAGATCATCTGTTGCTAAATTGCAAACCATCCCACAAGAGCTAATTATTTTGAAAGTCATGGCCAAGATGAAGGCTAATGACTTCCCCAGAACACATTTTTGGTTTACAAAATATTTTAAAATCAGTCCAAAAGGTAATTTTACATGAGCCATCAAACATAAAAAAATTAAATAAGAGCAGAAAAGTTACAATGCAGTGCTTTTCAGCGAAATGAAGACCATGAAAGATGATGTGAAAAGTCACTCTTGTAGCATTCAGTGTGCTTATGTTTGTCGACATGTGTGGGTGTGTGTACTGTTTGTGTATGAGTGTGTGTGAGAGCTTGTGTGTGTCTGTGTGCATGTGAGATACCTTTTCGGCTGAGGAGAAGTAATTCTCCTTGATTCGTTCCCAGTCACACATCCAAATGAGTTTGGATGAGAAACACAACGGGGGGCCTGATGGCCTCTCGAAATCCAAGGTCCCATTTCTCTGCATGGAATCGTCACCCTCTCTGATGAATGTGCAATGAACTTATGCATTGTAGATGTGGAAGTTGATATTGGAAATAACACAGGACTGTAAATTGGAGTCAAAACACTGGGACGGGCCCGCATAGTAATTTTTAGATTTGTCATGCTGCAGTGTCTTCAGTTTGGTCTCATCAGATCTGAATGAGTCTGCATCTGGATTTACAATATTTCCCAAACCGGTTGCTAAGACAATAGATGTTTTTCTTGCCCTTGAATTTCTTTTTACAGGACCTTTTCTGCACAGCTGAGTCACTGCAACACATCTGCATATTGTGTGTTTAGATACGGTAGTTTTTAATCATGGAGAAACTCAATACATTTACATGCACATTAATAAATGTTAAATTAAAGTTGCACTAATTCATATTTTCATATTCACAATGGTTCAAATGATTATATGTAATGTAGCACTCATAATTACAATCCCTCAGGGAGTTACCGCTAACGTCAATTCCTCTCAGGGATACAGTGCTTATTAGCATCTTTCAGTTCATTGTTTTGGTTTTTGGTTCATTGCTCTCATCAACCTTATTTGCCACACAGGTGTTTTCACAGTAAAATCTCTGAAAATCTCACTGTACCTGCTCTGCACCAAACAACAAAAGACAGAGTTAGCAACTAGCTTGTGTTTACAGTTAAAGAACCAGATATTTTCTCAGGTGACAGAGAGGAGAGTGACTACTGGACTTAACTTCATCAGGTGGACACTTAACACAACTCCAAATGCAGGCTAATGTTGCTCTGTGCCTGCTCGAAATATTAATAGGCATTAAATTGCTCAGTGTCTTGTCTCCTACAAAATCTTGTTAGCAATTAACCAGCACCAAAGCAGATTTTTCTTACAAGACCTGCAAAACCTGCATTGGCACATTTTGGAATATTGATGTTGATCACCGGAATAATGTGAAACGACCACAGTTACAACCAGTGGTGTATAGAGTACCCAAAAGCCATACTTGAATAAAAGTAAAGATACCTTACTGGAAAACGACTCCAGTAAAAGTTAAAGTCACCTATTAGAATACTACTTGAGTAAAAGTCTTAAAGTATCTGATATTTATTGTACTTGAGTATCAAAAGTAATTTTCTGATATTAAATGTACTTAAGTATTGAAAGTAAAAGTACAAGTAAATGCTGTTAATAAAAAAGCAAAGGGTCAGAATTTTGAGAATTATGAAGTTTGTTTTAAGTGCTGTGGCACCATGACCAAGGACATGGAGCTGTGTTGACAATAATTGACCATGTTTTCAACTACACCTGGTCCCCAGTGTCTGTGTCTGTGCTTGAGTCTCTGATCTGCCCCTCGGACGTGAAAGTGAGACATCATCGCCTCCCCAAACATCTTGAGGATGATGTCCTTGCCTACAATACACAGCGACCTGCCCTTTCCTCCCACTCTAGAGAGGAGCAGCAACCACAGCAGAGTGTAGCCGAGCAGATGCAGCCTCTTATCTGGACAGACGCACAGCCTCACACAGCCTCAGCTCCGATGACCTGCTGAACAGCACTTCACTTAAACGACTCACCGAACCCATCTCTATGAACGAGAAGGAAGAGGACGCTGAAGTGGTTCAACTAACACACAAACTCCAGCAGTATGAAACCAGACGTTGTCGTCGTCAGGAGCTGTTGGCACACATCACTTCCTTCTTGATGGAAGAATAGATAGACGAGGGTCATGACACCAGCAAGAGCGCCTCACCCCCAGATGTCCATCTTCTCCCCAAGCTGCTTGCTTTCATCGCCAGAGGAGCAGGCTAAGGACATGGAGCCTCAGGCTGGTGGACCTATAAAAGGACACATGTCTGGAGACCAGAGGTCGAGACTGAAGTTAGAGCCTACACTCCTATAGCAGGAGACCAGAGACTAAATTCTGCGTTCACCCCAGTGCTTCCAGCCTCATGGGAGCGTTTGGGCTCCCCGTGTTCTGTAGTTTCATCAGGCATGATGACACCTACTCCGGTCCAGCAGTACCCTACCAGGCCAGACCCACTGCAGCCTCATACCTCAGGGCTGCCTCGCCACTGTGGTTATGCAGGACAAGTGTGTGGACAGTTGATTGCTACTGCTCTGGTCCATGAGCCTATAGCAGTCTCTTACAGTTATCCAGCTGCACAGCATTACCACTCACCACAAGTAATGCCTCTTCCAGCTATGGCCCGCCTCACTATGCTACAGTGCCTTCATCAATAGCACCACTTCAGCAGACTCTATCTATCCCCAGAGGTAATTCATCTCCAGCTCATCAGATGCAGCTGCCATCAGGTCAGATTGTGACCCCATACAGCTCTGGTCTGCCACACCGCTCTGCATGTGGTGTGCCAACACCCAAAATCCCAGACTTTTCCACTGACAGCAAAAGGGAGTTTGCTAACCTGAAGCTGGCGGTAGACAACCTGCTCGAGCCTCATATAGAACTGTCTGAGAAGTACAAATATCACGTGCTACTCGAACATCTTAAGCTGCACGAGGCGCAGATGATTGGTCAGCCTTGCCGCCACCATCCAAACCCATACTCAGCAACTATGCAAGCCTTGCAGCTACAGTATGGTCAGCCACACCAGCTGGCACAAAGCGAGATAGCAGCCATTCTGACCACCCCAGATGTGAAGCCTGGTGATGCCCACAGAGTTTCGCCCTACGAGTCCACCTCCTAGTGAGTCTGCTGCTCTTCTTAGAGGGACCCAAGTATATGGAGCTAAACTGCTGCTCTCATGTTGACCGCTTACTTAGTAAGCTACCCAAGTACCATAGAGATGGGTTTATTGAGTATTTACAGGTTCAGGGAAAGCTGCATAGCACAAGTCTCAACCCCTATAACCTACAAGATCTCAATGGATGGCTTCAAGGTAAACCTCAACAGCAGCGCCTGTCCAGCAGATTGGTGCAGCGCTACCAAAATGGAGGGGAGAAGATCACGTCAAAAGGCAAAGGTCAAGGTGTCTCTGTATACCACAGTACAGGGCCCCTTCCGCAGAGTCCCTCCAGTAACCTCACACAATCCAAGAAACCATTCAAAATACAATGCCTCTTCTGTGAAAGCAAAGAACTTTATATCAGTCGCTGTCGCAGCATCACAGAGCAGTCAGCAGTTGATCTGAATAAGTGGATAACAGAGGGAAGGCACTGCTGGAAATGTGCACATACTCATGCGCCTGAGTCATGCAACCTCAAGAAACCCTGTAGTGACTGCGATGGTATTCACCTCCAAGTCCTTCACGGTGTAGCACAGCATCGAACCATTAACTCACAGTCAGGGGCCACAGAAAGCAGAGTCTACCTGACACCCAGCATTACATCAAGCAAAGTATTGCTGAAAGTAGTGCCCGTCCTGCTAAGTCTATGGAGACCTTTGCTATCCTGGATGATGGCGCACAGATGACTATCATCCTGCCACAGACCGTCCAACAGCTCCAGTTGACCGGTGAGTCCGAGACTCTTGCCATACGCACAGTGTGGACAGACCTTATGCAGCTACAAGGGTCAAAGGTCAACATTGAAATCTCCCCCAGAGATAACCCACAGAAGCGCTACAAAGTGCAGGGAGCATTTACAGCTGAAGGCCTAGACCTAGTAGAGCAGACCTACCCAGTGCAAACACTCCAAACACGACACACTCATCTGCGCGGGATCCCATAGAAGTCTTTTTTTAATGCCCGTCCAATGGTGTTGCTTGGATCAGATCACGTACATCTGATTACTGCCACTAAGCCGGTGCGTAGAGGAGCTAACAGTGGACCTGTTGCCATCCACACTGCGCTCAGCGTCTCCATGGTACATGGCAACAGGTTGTCCACATATCATAGAGCAGCTTGCGCAGGTGCCTCTAAGTTCATAGAGTGTCAAGGGTCTGAGGCAGAGGGGTTAGAGGGGTCACATAATCTGTTTTAAACTGTCCGCTCTCCCCACAGCCCCCCTCAGCTCCTTCCCCTGCCACCTGTCCTGCCTGTGGGAGGTTTGGGTCAGGAGGAGCGGTCAGCAGCTATCCAGCCACTTTTCAGGTTGGTGGGAGAATGTGTAGAATGTCCAGACTGTGTGTGTGTGTCCATGTTGTGTATATTATAGATAGGCAGTGTAAGGCCAGCACCTTACCCTGCTACTGTTGCTGTAGACACCAGTTTTTGTGCACTCTTGTATAGCCTATAATCATGCATGGCTTACTGAATGAACCTACCGTGTGCAGACCCAGGGAGTCAGGGAGCCCCAGCCACAGACCCTCTGTTAATTAATGCCAACTAAAAGGCACAATATGACCCCAAAGAGTTGCAAACTGACCACAAATGACATAGCCAAGTAGTCTTTTTGTGTCTTTTTCAGTCTGGATTTAAGAGGGGTGGGGGTACTTTTACAGGTCTGGGCCTGTTCATTCATAATCCATAGACTCGGTTGGACCTGCATTTATAGAGCAGCTTTGTAGACTTCCAGCCACTCAAAGCGCTTTACAATACATGTCAACAAGCACAAATTCACTCACACATTCACAGACACTCACACACCAAAGGCACAGCCTTCGGGAGGAATTTGGGGTTCAGCATCTTCAGTATCAGTCTCATCTCATTGGATGAGCCACTCTACCTCCTGAGCCACAGCCATTCGCTAATGTAGCATGTTGGTATTTGTGTGTGTGTGTTTGTTATGGTGTTGTTGGAGGATGCGTTATTTACAAAGATCTTTGTATTGATTTTATGTCATTTTACACACAGAAACCTTAAGAAAACACACACACAGACATAGTATACATGGACACATGCATGCATTCCTATGATAGGAATGTGTGTTTACTTTTCGCTGCCAGGCCACGCCATTGCAACACCAGCTGGACACCTGGCCTCGGGCCTGTCTTAAATTAGGCACCGTTCTCTATGCCCCCCTCTTCACAGAGTTTTCTTTCTTCCTGCTCCTCTCCCCTTTTCCTCTTTCTCGATTCTTTGATAACTCCACCCCTTTAGTTCTCACTTATTTGTATTACAAAGCATTGGTACTTTTTATTTGTTACCCTAATATATGCAGAGGTGACTAAGGATTCCTACAAAGAGTTGGATTTTAACTTAAAGATTTTAGGCAGTTGGCATGAACAAATTGGCACATCTGCACCATATCCGTGTATCCACACCTTATCAAAATGTACATCTTTTTGTTGTGGCCTGAATTCATTCTCCTACACACCTGTCTACATGAGCAATTTCCTGCATTGCTGAGCGTTGCTCTTATCATTTGTCCATATTGAAATGTGGCAATCTGCCAAGTGAGGGTGAACAATATTCAACTGGATTGTTTCTGTATCAACTGTATGCAAGGGTGCTTACAAATGGCATCACATATTAGATAATGAACGATTCATAATTGTTGTAGATGATTAAAAACATAAGATTTAGGGTTCAGTTTGTGCTGGATTAATGTTATCAGGAAGGCTCTACATTCAGCATAATGCACGTGTCATCTTTGCTGAAATCAATACTTTACAAATGACTGATATGAAAGATTTACACACAGAAAATGACTGAACACCTGCAGGTCATTTTAGTCCAATGTGAATGGAACAGTGACACCAGTGGCAAAATAATCTTCAATGTTACAGACAGCCAAAAGTAATGAGTTCAGAGAGTTCAAAAAGTTCAGGTTGAGGGAAGAAAAAGACGAAGATGAAGATGAAGGAAGGGTTTGTGACATGAGATGCCACTCATATCAGAAACCAGAGAGTTCCACAGAGCTGAAGTGAAACGTTGTGTTTCAGAATTAAGAAAACCTATTCAATGTCACATTAAGGCCTTTTCCACTGCAGGAATGTAATGACCATAACCTGAACTTTTAAGAACCCTTGATGCTTTTGCATAACAATTCAAAACAAATACAGGTTGAATATTCACAATCCAAGTATTGACTGTATTGAAAAACACTTCCTTGCAGTGCTCAGCTAAACACATCATTATTAATGTTGTATCACTGCAACCGTACTGATGCATTCAATCACTCCTAGAGTAGCAGGAACTCGGATTTAGTTTAACCTCCAGAGCGGTGCAGGATTTTTGTTTTGAGGAATATTTTCACCAAAACAGAACCTGGGACAATGGCTTCAGTGGAGTCAAATAACGATTTATTTCCTTTTGTGTCCCCAGAGGGACCTGTGTGAAGTCTGATAAAGGTCCTCAAATGATGTCACTTGAGTCAACGTCAGTTGGGTCTGAAGACTACAAGTTTGACATTGGAAAAAATCTGGAGGTGTTGGGTTAGGAAGAAGTAAGTTTACCAACCTACGGTTCTGAAAAGTGAAGCCAATGAGATTGACATGGCCACCACGGCTTGGTTCGGTTAAGGTGTTTTTATTTCCTAAAGTCAATTGTAATATTTTGGTAGCTAAAATGTCTTCCGCCCTCTCGTGTGACTTCTGGTTGGAAAAAATGACGAAGGGAACGGCAGCATCAATTTTGAGCCCGACAATGTTGTTTAACTTCAATCAGGGAGAACTCTTTTACGTTCCTACTCTGCTCAGCATTACTGTTCATGGTGTGCTTCACTTCTGTATGTCTAGATAATTTAGGTAATTTAAAAAAATCAAATAACGTTTGCCTATTTAATATTTCTGTTTTTAGCTGCCTTTACCACATTTAATCTAAAGAATCAATGTTAATGCTGATCAAGTCATAGCTCCAACAGAACCAGGACAGGGAGACCCCAGAAATGTAGACATTTGTGACACAGCAGAGATTAAAGCTAGAAAGTTGGAAAGATGACATTAGTGGAGGGCGTTAGGGGATATCATGGGGAAAGAAACCCATAATTAGAAAGTGACGCATTAGGCACACTTTGTACAAATTGTACACCACTAGTGCCACAGCAAGAAAGAAGCCGTCCAGAAGTTTGGATGGAATGGAGGGGCGGTCTCTCAGAAATGGCATCAGGGTACAGGTCAGGGAAAAGGAGGTGATTTCATCACCATCAACGCCCTGAACGAGTTACAGACCAGCAGGATGTGGAAGTGGATCCTGCCAGTCTATTGGGGCGAGGTTCTTAGTGCCGTCGGATGCACAGGGAAAGTTTCTAGAGGACAGTTAGGTTTACATGCTTTACTCAGATAGCACTGACAAGTTGGAAGACGCTGACACAGAGGTGATTAAATATATATATGTGTGTGTTGTATATGATTTGAGAGCTGTCAGTGAGCAAAACATATAAAGGAGCACAACTGTACGACCCGTATGAGACATGCAGACATTGTGAGACATTACTCGTATCACATGCAGTAGTCTGTCACATGTCAGTGCTCACTAGACACACTCTCACATCAAAAAGCAAAGGGCAATGAACCCTTATGAGTGTGAATGTGTGTGAGGGGACTCATAACAGAGAGAGTGAAGAATGCAGGGAGGGAGTCAGGGACTCGGTCAGAACTCTCACATTCTGTAGATGTGGGTGAAACATTTACTACAGTATACCCCCACACTTTATTCCACTACTGCCATTGTTTACAGCTGCACTATGCACCATATTTGTAAGAGTAACTGCTAATGTTTTTTAAGCTGTTAGACAAAATGACATGACTGTACTATAATGCTGTGGTTTGTATTAACATTTCTTATCAAATTAAAAAAACAAATTTCATGGTTTAAAAAGGCTCAAAATGCCATCTACTGTTTTAAATCAACCCTCATCTTGCAAGGCCAATAATGACATGGAGTGGATGGTTTGGGACTCTAATCATAACCCCTCCTCGCCTCTCCCCACACCATCTATTGTTTTGACTTTGTCAGTAACCCCTATGTAGCATTACAATCACAGCCCAGCTCATTTAATGGCTGGCTAGTTAACGTTAGCCTGCTAATTCCACCATGTTGTTTTCATGCTAACATAACACTAGTTACAGAGAATGAGCAGAACAATGGGTGTCTGCTCCACGTCACTAGAAGACTACACAGCCAGTAGGAGAGCAGATTTCCTTAAAGTTCGAGGTCAGTGGTTGCAAAAAACACCCTTAAAAAGAGTTTCCTTAAATTATTAAATCATTTTCATTAATTATTTAAAGTGCTCTCCTTATCTTGGTATTGTACCTATATATAAGGAATCCCTTAGTTAAACCATAGCACAGGGACGACTGTGGCTCAGTGCTAGAGCAGGTTGTCCTTCAATCATGATCGGCGGTTTGATTCCCCTGCTCCTTTAGTCCATGTTGATGTGTCTTTGGGCAAGACACTTAACCCCAAATTGCTCCCATAGGAGTGGTGTATGAATGTTAGTCCTGATGGGCAGGTGGCACCTTGCATGGTAGCCTTTGCCATCAGTGTATGAATAGGTGTGAATGGATGAACGATAAAGCACTTTCAGTGGTCGCAAAAATAGAAACTATACGCAATATACAAGTACAAGTCCACCAGACCTAAGCCAACAAAGTAAGGCAAAAAATGTAAGGTCCCTCTGACTCTATCTTACATGGCTAAGTTTATAGCAATAAATGAAGAAAAAGAATCCATCCGCTTAACGATGAGCAATTCATTTAATTGAACACTATATTTGACTTGCAATAACATATAACACCTGAAACACATGAATTATAAATAATTAGTGCTGGGCAACGATTACACTTTTTAATCGCGATTAATCTCATTGTTATTCGCAAAATTCAATAATGAATTCAAAAGTAGTGTATTGTGCACTTTTAATTTAAAGTGCTGCTATATGAACAACAGGTCAATAACATTTGGTTTAAACACTTTAAACACATCAGGTTCTTGTTAACAGCAGTATTCTCTTTACACAGCAGCAGTTATAACACAGTTATAATGATTCTGATCATAGATATTCAGCCAGTGTTCACAACTTTATCTTCATGTGTGTAAGAGATGCAATTTAAATATACACCTTGAAAACTCAAACCTATCTACGTCATGTTTTTATGTTTGTTAAATTCTCAGTAGTGATACTAAATGATGCCTATTATACATATTACAAACAAAACACTTTAAAAACTCTAAAACAATAATTTAAATGAATCATTTCTTTTTTGCTTTTTTTGGTATATTGGTCAGACACATATGCAACGCTGATTACCGTAATATGTGTGGTATTTGTTATAAATGTACGTTGGTACATAGAGGGTGATAAGAAGCTGTACATGGAGGGACTTAGGACCCAGGGGAATGTAGGTGAAGGAAACGGGAAGAGACGGGAGAGACACCACAGAAACAGCTGTTCACCGCTCACTGCCGCCTGGGTCGGCCGGCCGGTTCTTGTGTTAAAAATGTCCACTTAATAATAAAAACAAAAACGATAAAATAATTGTCGGCGTTAATTAGTTAATGCGTTAACGCGATAATAGCGCATTAACTTGCCCAGCACTATAAATAATATATACTCGAATGATAAATAAATGTTCTTCTCTCATTTCAAATGTATGGAAGCCCAAGAAAAAAAAACATTCAATATTTTTTTTTTGTAACTTTTTTTCCGCTGGAAATGGGCTTCCACATTATTCAAAATTCCAAGTTTTTGTTTTTATTGCTGACGGAAAAAAAGTAGAAAAAAATTGTACACTTAAAATGTAAACTTATTTACTTTTTTCCGCTAGCAAAAAAAAAAGAAACGTGTTTTAACGTTTTTTTAGTGATTTTTAATTTTTTTTGCTGCCAGAAATGGGTTTCCATACCATTGCAATCAGGGCTGGACCCTGATTGCAATTGTATAAAATAAAAAAACATTACAGAAAGCTTTTGAAAAATGATTATCTTAAAATAAAGTTGAATTGCCCTGCAGCTTTAAATTCAGTCCATTCAGGTGTTAAATAATGTGAATACAAAACCCCCGCTCATTTTCTAAAAGTGACATTTGTGTGCAGGGACTTTATCTGTGGTTATTAAAGCCTCTGGTTTCAGCTCTATTCCTCTCTGTTAACATCAGGATTCTGGTCATATTGGGCTCTTTGGTTTATTTTCTGTGCCTTCATTTCAGATTTGAGTGGGCATGTTTGCTCAAAAGATTTGTTCTTTGTTTCGTAGTGGAGCTTCACATTGCTGCTTTTAATTATCACCACGGTCTCTGAACATGTGAAACATACTGGTTTTGAACTGCCCATTGGATGAATAATCATGTAATCATGTCCATTCCTGGTTAAAGGCTCTGATCTCACTGACCACTTGTCTCTTCTTTGAGAACGCCATCTGTAATAACTTTTCTGACTCACGTATCATTACGACTGTTCGGCCCCTCGTCCAATCTCTCCCGTCTGTTTATCTCACTCAAGTCACGATGCTTATCTCAATACACATATTTGATTGGCTGAGTAGCATCACATGAGATGATTTACAACGCATCTAATTGGTCGGTGTGTTTCCTGGATCGGCCTCTCAAAGTGTGCGGGGTGATGGACAGGAGCTGTTGTTGTTGGTGGTAAGGTCAGTGTTCGAGTGTCCCAAAGCGTTCCTAACATAAACATTATGTTGAGTAATGTAGCCCAACCAACAAAAGAAATCATGGTGCAGACACAAGAGGTACCACCAACTGAAATAAATTAGTTTGAAAAGCAATGGATAATTCATGTCTATATATGAGACTGTGTTGCATTATGAGCATTAGTACTGTGTGTGTATGTGTGTGTGTGTGTGTGTGTGTTTGTTAAGATTTTGAGTGACCAATTGCTGTGTGGCTAAAAGTTTTAGCTCAACTGAAGTTTGCTACCGATGCCTGCTAATGTCGGTTGCTTGTTTCAATGGCTAGACCTTTCCAAATAAACACGCTGCAGCCGGGAATGCAAAAAGATAACTGATTAACATTCCTCATAAATAACTTATTCATTTGCTTTCAGGCAAATTCCTTTCAATACCCTAACAATTCATAAGAAGTGTCTCTGAAATATTTATAAGCCAGGGTAACACGGCAATTTGTGCCTCACTAATGACAAGAGCAACCCCTCTAATTACACAAGTTGCAATGGGATTAGACAGTTCTTATTTCTTAAGACCACTGACTGGCATAACCACCAGTGTCAGGCATTCACTGCTGACAGGAACGGAAGCCACCGTCACACACTGTGCTAATAAAAGTGTGCCGTTTAATTAAGGCCACCGTTCCCTCTCATAATATAGCAGCATGTTTGAAGACCATGCCTTACGTATCAAGAGATTTGTACTAACACCCCCGCACGTAATTAATAAGACAACAATATCACAAAGTGCCTGTGGTTCCCAATTCAAATTGCAGTGCTGGCAAACGCACAAAGCTGCTAATAAACAATATGAAAATGGGATTCCCTGATGACCTCCAGAGGGTTTGAGAATTCACGCACAGTCGTGCAAAAATCAGGCAAAGGTTATGAATACAGAGTGCTTCAACCTTGTGAAAGTGGGAGAGTGAACAGCTCAAACCCTTGTAGAAAGTCCAACATTTATTTCAGCAGCAGTACATGGCTCAGAATCAGAGAGACCCCCGCCCCCATACAACCGAGACAGAAGGTTATTGCTGATACAGTGAGGCTTTAAGGGCCATTATCAGACAGTACAAACAATTAAGGGTGTCAATAATGAGAGAATAAGAGGGGTCTTTTGTGGACAGCCTTTTGTGGCAGAGGCCCCTCTGGCATGAAAAGACCTAGACACACTGTTGGACCTCCCCCTCGCTGGTGTGCCAATGTAGTCATTAGCTAGTGATAAGCCCAGGGAGGCGGCGCTAAGAGATAGAGCGCAGGATCCAATCTGGGAGGGGAAAGATGTGGAATCGGAACAGTGTGAGCTGTAAACCGTATACATTACTCTCACATGAAGAAAGATTTCTCATCAAGATCAAAATATATTATTTCACCTTTCAATGTAGTACTGGGACCCCAGGTTGCCTGATCACATAATGTGGTAATATCATTACTGATGTTCAGATAAATATTCAGCCCACTGTCATTATCAGGTTCATTTCTTCCCACTGTCCTCCTCTCATGCAATGATTGACACCTGCATCCGCCAGGCCTTGGAGAGCAGCCAGACGTTCTCTTGTATTGTGGCTCTGCATGGTCGATCACGGGGGTCCCGCCCTCGGACTCTGGCTGCCGGGGCCTGTCAGGGAATCCCTCGCCCCCCGATGACACGTTTAGGAAGTAGTGCTGGCTGGTAATTGTGCTGTGCCAGCGGGTAAGATGGAGGGACACATGGACAAGACAAAGGGAGGAGAGGATGAGCGTGAGGGACAAGGCCTCCAAGCCTTTCATGGGAGAGTAGCCGTCTAGACATCAATGCATCAGAGGAGAGATTGAGCCTCTTTTATTATGACTTTGAGAAACTCTTGCTCCCCCCTTCAGGATGGGAAAGGAAGGTTGGTCTGTGTTTCAGGAGGAGGTGGGGAGGTCAGACTCAATGATCCGAGACACATCTAGAGCTTGACCTTGCAAATACAACTTGATGTCTGATCTGATGACTAAAGGTGCGTACCAGGGTTCACAGGGCCCACTCACTTCTATCACAACGTCACTGGATCGATGTTGGCGGTAGCTGATATGTTGGGTGGATACTTCAAGTGCTTACTTTGAGGCGTTTTCTTTCAGAATAGTTTCAAACAGACTTCGATTCTTGACAAGTTGTAAAGGCTTATGAAACAGCATTTACCTAAAGAAAGAAAAGGAAACTTTTGTTTCTAACTCAACTATCGTCTTCTACACCGTTCATCATACTTGCACATATATAGTGAAAACATATAAAGAAACAGGTATGTACTATTCATGAATATCATTATCTATTATTATTTATTATGTGAAGCTTGCTTTGGTCATCATACAGTGAGTCATTAAGCAGAGCTGCAGTGTTTATCCTGTACCCAGTACTCATCTACTGCCACTCTCTGAGCAGGTGCAATGTGAGTATGTTTTGGTGCTTTTGCTGTGTATATTAATGTGTTGGGTATGTATGCGTGTCTGTGTGTGTGTGTGTGTGTGTGTGTGTGTGTGTGTGCGTGTGTGAGTGTGTGCAGAGCAGGTGGGGGGTGGGGAGAGAGGGTAATGGGTCAGGGCTCTATTTTGAACAAGTTCTTTTATTAACCTTTGACCCCTCCATGGGGTCATATATCCCTAAACAACTGTGCCTCCCTGCCACCCACAGTGACTAGCTGCTGATTCTCCACTGTACACATGTACCATCAACATCACCTCAATACGAAGACTGTGTTTTAAAAGGAGTAGCACTCTCTCCTCTTCTTATTTCCCATTTTTGAATGCATCCTTTATTCACTGACTAATCCATTTATTCATATTTTTAGAGCATTAAATCCCTTGTGGAGCCCCACAGGGCTCAGTCTCAGCTGCTGATAGCTGCAGATAGCTGCAGATAGCTGCAGATAGCTGCTGATAGCTGCTGATAGCTGCTGATAGCTGCAGATAGCTGCTGATAGCTGCAGATAGCTGCTGATAGCTGCAGATAGCTGCTGATAGTGTAATTAGCGGCTGCCTGATCAGAATGGCATGCAGATTCCAAGTGTTGCACCAGAAGCAGACGGGGTTCTCCTCCTGATTTGGATGTGGCTCTGTGACCCCCCCAAGCTGAGAGGTCAGGTTTCAACCCCGGGACAACACCCTTTATCACTCAGGTGCTGTCACATTGCCCTCTCAGCCACAAGGGCAACATCACCCTAAACAATGATCTAATTAGGTATCAATACCCGTAGCCCTGGATGGAATTGGCTTTTTATAGGCAGGTGGGGGGCGGTGGGTGTACAGCTGGTGGCAGTAAATGAGTGAGGATACATTCTCATCAATGTTTAGCATGTGCCACATACACACAATGTCATGTTGTGGATAGTCCAACCAGCAGTTTTAGGCTAAATCAAAGTTTTTGACCACATTAACGTGACCTTCACAACACAAATATATACAATAACTTGTAAACTAACTACACAATCAAATATTACACACGACACAACAGGATTTGAGCTGCTGTCACTTTTTTAGAATTTCTTTTTGTTGATTTTTTTATCCCTGTTTTCTCTTCCTGTAAAACATTGAGATATTTTTGATGTCTCAAGCTGCACTTGAACTGATTGACTTGCGAGGCCCTCCTGTCTCCTGACTGTTAACTTGACAGTAGCTAGCATAAATACATGACATTACAAAGGCGTAAGATGCTCTAGCTGGCCTTTAAAGGTAGCACTTACCTATTGCAAAGACTGAGGAGGAAGAGGAACAGTTTGACATGAACATACCAGGACTTTAACCCAGGACACCGCTGTTGGTGTTCCGTGGGAAACTAAAAGTCAATGTTAACAGATTTTGTCACATCAGTCACACATCCAACACACACTTTTCCTAAACATATGTGTTTGAGTTGCCTAAATCTAAATTCCTGTGGACACGGGGTTATTTTGAAAATGCACTGGGAAGTACTGCACGTCACCTGTCTTCCAGATTGTAATCGTGTATTTTAAACACAGGTGAAAAAGACATGCACTTTTTAAGCTATTTGAATTAGTGTGTACACTTTTACATAAGAGACTATAATATGGTTGGCATAGTGATGGTGAGGTATGGTATCCCCAATTAGCTCCTGCTAGCAGACAGCCCATCCCCCTGTCTCTGGTCCCATCCTCCTTGCTATTGTCCCTGGCTCGGCTTGCCGGGCTCTTCAGACCCAACAGCGTTCTTCCTTGGCCGCAATGCCGACGCGCTACATTAGCTCAACACCAAAGAGCAGGGACGCGCTAATGAGACACGGGCGTGGGCTCTGTAGCTCGTTCATCATCCTGCTCCCTCCAATCCCTGGGCCCTTTTATCAGGCCCCGGCAAGACCCTATGTCTTCTCCTACGACATTAATCAGCTGTCCAGCCAGGCAGGGGCCACGATAATGCCCTATTAGCCGCAGAGCCCCAGAATCATTACAGGCCAATGAAAAGGCCAAGGATTACGCTCCCACCAACCCCTTTACCACCACCCACCCCTCCAGAGAGAGAGAGAGAGAGAGAGAGAGAGAGAGAGAGAGAGAGAGTCTCCTGGAATCAACAACGCCTGACCAGGAGGCGGAAATTAGCAAACTGGCACAAAGGCTTATCCTCAGGGGTTTGTTTGGCTTGTTTACCCTCCCTCCTTCCACCTTTCTCTCGGTGCTGGATGAATACATTTGAGCTATTCTAGAGGCTTTTGTCTTCAGTCGGGAGGCTTATTGTCTCCAGAAAACAGCAGAGGAACTTCTGTAAATATGAGTTTGGGGCAGTTTAGCACAAATTAGCCCTGACCTCTGCAATGCATTTTCTAGGACAGGTCTTCCCAGAACACTGAGATGGCATGCCTGTGTCTCTTGGTTTACAGAGGGATTAAGATGATCTTTGGGGAAACCTATGCTCCCACAACAACCACAGTTAAACCATATTTCTCTCCATTTCCATATCCAGTCAGAAACCTCCCATCTGTCTTTCAACCCTTTGCCATAACTCATTTATTGTCACCACCAGGATCTCCTCAGTGATCGATGATTATGAATGTCATCAGAGAACGAGTTGCAGAGTGCCAAAACCCCTCGGTAGTAATTTGTCGGTATGGATCATAATCGTAATGATGAGATATGCTTTCCTTTCCCTTACTGCATGCACGAGCGAGCTGGCATTAGAGGTAGCAAAACATCCATCATGTGCCGACATAGGCAGATTAGTAGGGCTAGCCTGGTGATAGATAGCCACTGAAAGGGTGATGATTAGCTTCTTTAGTGTCCGTGGAGCCAGGCCTGCTGGTGTCACACACTGCCCTCCACCAGCCATGCAAAGTGGAGCAGATGAGGGTCCATTTGTATTCATTAGAGTAGAGGTCTTCAACAGGGGGTCCACGGCCCCTAGGGGGTCCGCGGAGGTACTACAGGGGGTCGGCGAAATTTTGGGTTGATTAGACAATTAAAAAAAAATAATAATAAAACTTCTCTAAACATGAATCTGTCCATTATTGTAATAGTTCAGTATTGTATGAATGATAACGGGTATGTTTATGCATGGCAGTGGCACTAATAGGCCATCACTCATTTTTCGTTTCCACATTTATGTTTAAAATGAAAACATCAGTGTGAATAGCTTGTATGCATGATTATCATGCAATTGACAGACAATGTTGATATTGGCATTGGTATCAGCTGACAAGGTATGTTTACAAATGGCAGTGGCACGGCCTCCTTACTCACTGTACCTTGCACATGTTTAAAATAACAACATGAAGATATGAACCTGTGTATTATTTGAATAGCTTAGTATTGAATGCACAATAAAGAGGTATTTTTATACATGGTACTAGGCCCATTTAATATAAAACACTATTGTATACAATATATATAGTCGGGGGTCCCTGCTCCATCTCTCTATCAGTTTGGGGGTCCTTGGCCTGAAACACGTTGAAGACCCCTGATCTAGAGCATAGAGTTAGCTGGTAAAAAGGTACCCCTCTTAGTCTGTTGCTATCTCTCTGTCTGTCTCACACACAGCCTGAGCAAGAAAGAAATCAATTCCAAATCAAAACATTTGTACAAGAGTGACAACAAATGCCCAGGCGAGGTGCATGCGCTCTCTTTCTGCAGCCTGCTTGTCCTGCCAGCTGATAGCATCTTCCTGCCTGCTCACACCCCGAGTCAGTCATTTGTTTTGTGGTCATGACCATGAAAACAAACTCTGTGACACTCAGACATATGTTGGTTACTATTAATGTTACTATTACTGTGATTATCATTCTATTATATCCACTGCTGTTATTATTTTGAGTTATTTCTTTTATTATTTCTGTGATTGTTATTTTATTATTTTATTGTATCGACCACTGCTATTATTATTGCTATTAGCTCTTTTTTCTATTATTGTTGTTGCTGTACATCTCTGCAGATGGCCGCCCACCCACAGTTCACTTGTTCATAAGGTTTCTACCAGAGTTTTTTCTTGCCTCTGTGTTCTCTTGTGAGGGAATGTTGAGTTTCTGTAAATGATGCAGGTCTAGAGTATCGTCTCATCAAGAACTTGTTGTGTTCTTCCCCCTTTAAACGGATGAACAGTGTGGGTGCAACGTAAGCAGTTAGAATGTAAATGGGGCACCTTGTTGCAGGTCAGCCCCCTCACTCTCTCCAGCCCAGCCTATCAGAAGAGACATGTTCATTTACAAGACAAGAACTCAAACTGAACTGAGGTCTTTAATCAAGGCAAATTATACTTGTTTCTGTGTTAGAGCATTTCTATTGTTTCAAGCTCTTTTGCCCTTGATTATCATCATATCATTAAGATATTATAACTTACTACTGAGATTTAATTACTGGTTCTGAGATAATTAACCCTTGAAACTAGAATTACCAGAGTTATAAAGCTATTCCATCAACAGCAGAAAACTGCTTTGTCAAAGTAAGAATTTCTTCTTTCTAGCATCTTATCCTTTTCATCTCTTTTCATATTGAGAACGGATATTGAACAAATTCACTGTTGTATTGTCAATCTTACACCACAAAGAAATCATATATTCATATTGACAAAATTCATTTCAACAAAGACACTTTTTATATCTGGGGACAAACTACGAGTCACTTGAACTGTTGTGCAATTCTATTACATTGTACATTCAATTCAATTTATTCTCTAAAGCCCAAAATCACAAATGTGCCTCAGAGGGCTTTGCAATCTGTACACATACGACGTCCTCTGTCCTTGGACTCTCACATAGAACAGCAAACAACATGACATTGACTCAAAGAACGCACAGATATTTTAAAACCAGTACAACTACACTAGAAACACCAAATACATGTGTCTCAATACAAATGTCTCAATATGAAGGGAAATGTGCAAAGACGTAGCAAATGCTGGTGCTATTGTCTTGAAAAAAGGTTATATATTTAGTAATTATATCTTACTCGCACCAAGGAGATGCGGTGGCTCCCATATCATTTGCTACATTTATGACAAAAATACACTCATCAACATTGGAAAAGAAAGTAGAATGATTGGATTAAGTGCAGCAGATCACCGCCTACAAAACCAAATGCCATTGAAAGCAGTGTGACCGCTCCAAGAAGAGGTCAAAGGCTAAGCAGCTAGGACGTAAGCTTATTTCACTACCCAGCCTGCTCCGAGCTACTGTCCGCTCGCTGGAGAATAAGATGGAATAAGACTCGGCTGACCCAGCAACGAGGAATCAGAGACTGTTGTGCACACATCTTTACAGAAACCTGGCTTCATCATAACATCACGCATCAAGCTATTGCACTGTACGGCGTACCAACAGAATATAAGACTCCGATATGAAGAGGGGAGCCAGACTGTGGTGCTCAAATACAGTTAAAGCTGATGGACAATGTTTCCCTGATGTCAACATTTGAATGTTAAATTGTTGGTCATATTATCTCCCCACAGAGTTTATTTATGCTGTTTACATTCCTCCGCATACAAATTGAAAAAAATGCACTAGAGGAATTGTATGTTATCAGACACATGACACAATGATGGTATTTTTATTTTATTTCAAACTAAATAAAGCTCAGATCTGTTTTACCTAAATTCCATCATATTCACTTGTATCTTCAACATATCAATGTCACAGGAGAGAGTTCCACCTGCTCCATCATTCCTGTTCCTAACAACTATCCCCTGTAGCACTCACCCCCATTCTGATGAAGTGCTCTGAGAAACTGCTTCTCCAGCACATCAAAACAACATCTCAGTGTAGAAGAAAATGTTATATCTTCAAGTTATATTAACTGTATTGTTTCATATTGCCTGTGTATTCCTAACAGTTCTGTCTTTCTCATCATCCTCTGTGTAGACGGATACTATTTTACATTCATTAACAAACCTCTGTTAGTGAAACCTTTTGGTGTAGTGTGAAGAGAGCCCAGACCAGACCTGTCAGAGGTCACACCTCAGTTTATCAAAGGCCTTCCATCTCTAAAGCAGACCTGTATTCAGCCGACGCTAATCCACTTCTACAGAGTTGCGAGTTGAGTTCCCACACCAAACTGGCTCCCTGGACTGAAAACGAAGACACATCTTGGGTATAGATGCTTTCAATCTCCTTCTTAAGAAGCGTAGCCAACCCACAGCGTTAGTTGAACTGTTACTTCCTGTAAGCCTGTCTATAATCATAATCATGGCCAGAACTCTCTCTGCTCAGAGACAACTCTACAGCTTTGTTGTAAATTCTGTCTCCACTGAGCAGTGAATGAAACTCATCTCAACCAGACACAGAATTGGACCTGAAAGAAACTTTTCTTCAACACCAGCCAGCCTGGACCTTCACCAGTTTGCATACAGAGCCAACAGATCCACAGAGGATTCTCCACTGCTCTCCACTCAGTCCTCACTCATCTGGAGAACAACATCACAATGTTGGTTGTTGATTTCAGCTCAGCCATGAAACAAACTTAAATGTAGCGCTCTGGCTGGGTTAGAAAAACGGCAGTATTTTCATAAGGAAACTGAAGAAGGACAAATTGCTGTGCCAAGTTCTACAGACTGGCACGGGATGAGCATGTCCTTCAATCAGAGGATCGGCTGCTCGTCCATGTTGATGTGTCCTTGGGCAAACACTTAACCCCAAATTGCTCTGCGGCGTATGAATGGTGTCTGAATAGTATGAATGATTAAATGGTCCTGATAGTAGTGTGGTGAATGAATGGGTAGATGAATTTCGGAAGACTAGAAAAGTGCTAGACAAGTACAAGTCCATTTACCATTTACAGCGTGCAATTAAAACAGCAGAGAACATCATTGGTTCCCCTCAGTGATGTTGGTGAGAAGAGGAGCCTGCAAAGAGCTAAATAATATTAACAGACACAACCCACCCAGCTACACCCTGTTCACCTGCTGCACCCTGTTCACCAGCTACACCCTGTTCACCTGCTACACCCTGTTCACCAGCTACACCCTGTTCACCAGCTACACCCTGTTCACCAGCTGCACCCTGTTCACCTGCTACACCCTGTTCACCTGCTACACCCTGTTCACCAGCTGCACCCTGTTCACCTGCTACACCCTGTTCACCAGCTGCACCCTGTTCACCTGCTACACCCTGTTCACCAGCTACACCCTGTTCACCTGCTACACCCTGTTCACCAGCTGCACCCTGTTCACCTGCTACACCCTGTTCACCAGCTACACCCTGTTCACCTGCTGCTGTCTGGAGAGAGACACAGAAGTATCAGCTGCCGAACCACCAGACCTCAGAGCAGCTTCTTTCCTCAGACTGTGAGACTCCTTAACATCCTCCACCCTCCACATATATTATAGTTCTTATAATCCGTGTTGTTTGAATAGATTACATTTGGACTATAATGCATGTTACATGTGACTTACTACAGTCAGTAATACATACGATGCAGTATACCTTGCATCTTACCTTACATCACTTTGTAATGGACAACGTTCAACACAAGATATTTATGTTACCCTCCAGTATGTTAATGAAAGATGAGTTCCTAATAACAGTCTGTGTGTGTTGTTCAGTCGACACACATTCATTTGACATCTTGCTGTTTCTCAGTGTACTGTACATGTTGTTGTTGAGATGAGGTGAGACAACACGTCGCCAATTAAAAGCACTTTGTTGACGGGATGGAGGTTAGATGACTCATTTGATGTTCTAATTAATCCAGCGGGGTATTTTACAAGATGCTGGTTCCGTACAGTTACCTCTGATGGCAAGCAACCAACACAAACCGGCTCCCGGTTTAAAGGCGTCCCTCAGCGTTTTAATAAGCCTAATTGAAACACAGCATGGCCTGTGAATGTGTGAGCAGACAATAACTACAGACTTTAAGGAGCAGTTATTTTATTGAGAATTAAATTCAAGGTTAAAGTGGAAGTGTTATTATTTATATTAGTTAATGAATATTTAGTCAAAAGTGTTTCAAACAGTATTTCAACTGTGACATTTTAATATAACTGTCTATTTTATTGATTTTTCTCAGTGATATTTTGAACTAATTGTTTTCCATTTGATCTTCTCTGTATTAGTCTAAAGCACTTGGTTGGATGCAGGACAGTGTGTGTGTGTTTGTCATTAGCGTGCATGAGCTATGATAGCAGAGTTTTGATAACTTTGCTCTCACTTATTATTTGGGTTATTCCTGTTATGTAGCAACATTTCTGTCCCGATAAATACTTCCTCACATTTTCTTTTAAATGTGTATTTCTATGTAATATTTATAACAAAAGGCTTACATCATAGAGTACGCTGGTCTTCTCTATCACACAAACCCAGAATGATTCACATTCAAAATACTTTTTGTAAGTTTGCTCGATTTTGTGTGTGTGTGTGTGTGTGTGTGTGCGTGTGCGTGTGTGTATGTGTGTGTGTGTGTGTGCGTGCGTGTGTATATGCACTCACACATATATATACTGTATATATAGACATTCACTCATCTGCTTTTTTCATGTGTGTTCATGATGTAAATCTCTTTATCACACATTTGATGAAGTTATATAAATAAGCTCTGTTTATGTGAAGAAGGATAGATGTGCATCAGTCACTGAGCTATGACTGTGAGGTCAACAGAACAATACAAACCGTCCACCAATAAGGATTATTGTTGAGTGCCTGAGATTGAGATTGGACAACATATTTTCCTGACTAATGATATAAAATGCAAAAAACATGAAACATCAATATGTTTTTTCAAAAGTTCTGAGGCTGAAATGTTTCTGCAGAACAGGAATGACCCATTTCTCATCTTCATTATATCTTATTCTATCCAGCTTTTATTGAATGCATTTGATCCTTTTCTTTAAAGATCAGAAACTCTCTGAATGGAATTGTTAAATGCTCTCGGCTGATTGGTGAGTCACAGCTCAACCCAGGGTCCCGGTACACCAGACAGGTACGGCGGATAACAGACTCAATCTGAAATCACGACTCCCACCCTTTGAACAGTGAATTTCAGCTCCTTCCTTCTGGACGGAGGTTTATAGGCCCAAGGTGGAGAATGAAGCTTCCAGCAGCCAAGAGCAACAAATGCTCTACAAACAACAGCTATTTATTTTATTTGAGTGGTTTGATGATTATTGCAGCCTTTAGTACTTTGGTAGTCTGGTCATTGTCTGTGCTTTTTGTAAAATGTGTGTCAAGATGGATGCTTTATCTACGGCAAACCATATCTATCTATGGGTACAAATCAAATATATGAACCTGAACCTGATTACAGCTGATCTCTGGGAAATGCCAAGACACCACAAGAATTTAGAGTATAGCACCAACAATGGGTACACACACTAGAAACTCATACACACAGGTATGAATAAAGAAACAACAGAACATGTATATATCAGCACTTAAACATGCACAGCGTGGCGGTAAAATAGTAGTAGCAGAATAGTGAAACAATGACCTGAAAGATGCTAAAACAGTTAGTCAAGTGTTTTAGTCAAAACACTCACTGGAGAGCTGAAGTAAAGCAAAGCTGGTCTTCATTCTCTGTTGGCTCATCACTACGAGCAGCCTCACACTTTATCAGTTGTTGATACAAATATATTGATACGTGCAGCAAAACTAAATGAGAATCAACTGTTCTGTTTGCTTATTATAGTAATATTAATAATAATACTATTTACAAGAGACTGATACCAGTATTTAAAGACAGGTTATGTCATGTATTTTCGAAATATTTTTTTCTTACAGTTATTGTAATTATCTATTACATACCAACAGCAATCAATGAATCACATGCTCTGACAAAAAGAACAAGAAAGAAAATATCCTCACTGTAGCCCATCGGACGGCCTGCATGTCTACCTGCATGTCTATCTACCTGTCTACCTGCATGTCTATCTACCTGTCTACCTGCATGTCTA
>NW_022280080.1:151591-165977 GCF_004355925.1 Anarrhichthys ocellatus | reverse complement strand
TACCTGCATGTTTACCTGCATGTCTACCTGCATGTCTACCTGCATGTTTACCTGCATGTTTACCTGCATGTTTACCTGCATGTTTACCTGCATGTCTACCTGCATGTTTACCTGCATGTCTATCTACCTGTCTACCTTTTCGCACTCTACCCTTGCACTCATTGTTCATCAGCGGAGTCTACCACAAGCTGCTGTCTTGACAGCTGTGAGTATTAACAATAGCCATGTTCTTTGTTTGCGTTCATAATAATAATTTGGGGGGATTGGCTTTGGAGGGAGGCCCGAAGTGACGGACTGTCAGTGTTGCAATCTTGGCGACTTTCTCACTAGATTTATGCTGCTAGCTACTTTCATTGGAGAAGTTGGCAACACTGGACTGTTCTACCAGAACCTCGCTGCTTTCTCCAACGTTTCTGACCCCAGCTTAAACTTGAAAGATGACAGACTAGTTTAAGGGATTGAACCTGTGACCTTTCTCTGAGATTTGTGCTACCAGTTAACCTTCCCGTGGCCTTTGTTTCTAATCTGATCATCTAGTGAAAGACATTGGTTTAAATTGGTCAAAGGCTTTGAATACAGCCATCTTCTATGGCTGTCATTAGTACAACGCTTCTTTTCTTCTTTCAGATGACTGACACCATACAACTGTTGGTTGGTTTAACCTCAACATGGAGAAAACAAAAGCAGCCTGAAGGTATTGTTGCAGCCTGCCTGGCACTGTTGAGGCCCAGTATTGACTATGAAGATAGAGTGATTGTAAATCGGCCTGGTTGCAGTGGATCAGATAAGTGGTGCACTGCAACATGAAGACAGGAGGCTGTAATGAATCAGCAGGGCAGAAAGGCCTCTTTAAATAAATACAGTTCACTGTGCAGATAAGAGAAGATCAGAGGAGTAACATACTGATGCAGCTGACTGGACAGACGTCTGTTACATACATGTATTATATTGGCAGTGGCGTTATAATGCAATAAATTATGATGACAGTCACGGCTATTATTCCATTGGTCCCTGTCTCAGTGTGGAATGGGTGTGTCTAATTGTGAACTGCTGTCATAAACTGGGTTCATCATACATACTTAGTGTCCCGTCATCACCTGTACAGAAGTCGGCTCACTGATAGAATCCGTGTCCTGACACAGATGATCTTTGCAGGGTGATTTATTGGAAACAGAGGATGTGGCGTCGCCTGCCTGCAGACAGCAACCGGCGTCTGCTGCTGTCTGGACAGAAAGAGGGGAGGACACAGAACCCCATTGTGACCGTGCTGTCCTGTTAATATCCCCCTGTCTGTCTGATAACAGGGTTGGGTGTGTCCCTCAGACCTGCTTAAAGCAAAACAAAACCACCGCATGCTTCTTCTCAATCACAATCACCATCAGCTTTATTGGCCATGTGTATATATATATACTATATATCAAAGCATATCTATGAGCTTAAAGAACATAAAGAACAACAATGGATTCAGGACATTAGTGCTAAAGGTACAAATATCCCGAATCCATTGTCCATTGTCATTGTTGTTGCAGTCTTCTTTGACTGATGCAGACATGGAACACTGCCCAATGTTTTCTTGCAGTGTTGATTGACAGATTTATTGTCTTTGATTGTCTTTGGATGTACAGTATATTCATTAAGGTTTTTGCTGAACATTTCCAAGAAAAATAAACGAGCCCTAAAAAGGGCCATGGGAGAAATATTCCAAAACTTTCATTCAGTAATACCACATTATAAAAATATATATAATGTCCAAGTATACTGCTTAACTACTACAGTAAACTCTTTCATTTTGTGTAGATGTTGTCCTACTGAAGATGTACATCTTTAAAAACAGCTGGTCATTGTAGCTTTTATTGTAAGTTTTATTCTGAGCATGCATCTCTGTAAGCTGTCGGCTGGGTGGGAAGCACAGAGCTGGCTGTAAAGAGGAAAGATGACGTGTTTCGTAGAAACACCAATTGAGAAACATATCCCACGTCTTCATTGGAAAATGCTACATGAGGTATATTGCCTAATTCGGATTATCCAAAAGGAATATGCTGTCTACCTGATACATATGAAACTGGGAATGATATCATATTCAAAATAATAGTGGAATATTACTGTGCATTGAAACATTGAGCTTGGAGAGATGATGCCTTGCTTAGACGCTTCAGCAGGGAGCTATTTGCTAACATGCTGACGTGAGTTCTCAGGATACAGACACATTTCAAATATATACAGTATATATTTGACCTGAGCACCACATGTGTGGCATCAGGCCGATTTGGAGGAAGCTGTTACTCCTGACCTTTGGACAAGAGCACAGGAAGGTCTTTTGATATTTAGTCATTTGTTTGGGCTGCTGCTTTGCAGAAGTCTAGTTTGAACCAATGTCCAGCCCACAGCCCATCCTCGTAAAGTTTTGGAGTTTCATATTTCCCTGCTTTATGGCCTCTTTCTCCCTGCACAGTGTCAAAGTGGCTGATGGAGGGAATTAGTCATGACCTTTAAGGAGGAGGAGTGGAAGGCCTGTCATTAGCAAGATACCAGGAAGAAATTACCCTGCCTCTGTGACCTACAGAGACACTGTTCAGATAAGGGATGAAGAATCACCACTCTGTGCCTGGAAGCCTCAGTCCAAAAAAGAATGTCTTCTCTGACCTGCTGCATTTTTTTTCTCAGTTCAGGAAATTTTATTTCCTTATGAAGCAGTTTTCGGTGTGTTTGCTATATTCCTGAATGACCTACATATTGTCTATACATCATACTTCATATTGTGTCCTTAGCATCACAACATGTTGTGTGTACTGTATATCTGGTGTCTTCTCTCAACATGCAGTATTTTTAACAGAGGTTGTTGAGATTGCAAATAATGAAGTGGGACTTCTGTTGAAAAGCCTTTCGATTTTACAATTTGGATGTAAAAGCCCAAAACGTGCCGTTATACCATCAGAGCTGTGAAGACAGAGGTTTAGAGGAACAGATGATGGTACTTATGGCATTATTCATCTTTATGCTTCAACAGTTTGCCGATGGACCTGTCAGAGATATGTAGCGGTTGTAACATATAGTGCAGGTAACCACTAAAAGTTATTTCCAAGTGGCTAAATAAATGGGACAGATGTCAAGACACATGCATCTCCACACAATTGTATTTTCTGGTCATTTATTTTGGAGAATATATATATATTTAAATGTGGAGAATGAGCAGAAACCTATAATCATAAATGATGATGTTAGTTACCTCAACTTGGGCTTCGAAGTTACTCCTTTTAACAAAAAGCTTGTGCAGACTGTATTAGTGGAGAAACACATCTTTGGAGGATCTAACAAAGCTGATATTGGTTGCATCTTACTGTAAAGCAAGGAATCTCTGTCTGTCTGTATGTCCTTTGCATATCTCGACAACCGTTCAGCCGATCTACTTCACACTTGCTTGGTGTGTTACTGTGGACCCAAAGGAATTCTTTGTAGAATTTGGTGCAGTTTGGACGTGTGAATCAATCAATATAAGTAAGCAGCACTCTGTTTGGCAGCAGGGCGGGGCGTCAGGGCTCCACAGAAGAAGTCCAGCAGGCCTGACATACATTCACTGCATTTCCTCTGCTGCTGTATTTCACCAGTGTTTCTGACCGTGAGCAGCTGTGACCTAGATGTGTGATGCAGGTGTATTGCTGAGGACCCGAGGAAGCGCAGTGTTGAGTGTATTAACGGTTCTCCAGAAAGCAAGGCCAAGCATTTCAATTAAGAATTTGTTTTCAGGAAGAATTGAACAGTAAACGAAGAGTACGCTTAATAGATAAACTTAAGTTATATTTGTTGGGTATTTTTGCCCCTAAAAATCCGTACCTGACTAATGGTGCACTGTTCCTCATCTAGGGGAGAAAGCTGCAGCCTTGCATCAGTGGCTCAAACAGCAAGCGATTCACACTCAACAGCGACAGATGTATACGACGCATCAGGGAAGTGATGCAAGACAACCGGGCTAACATTGAGAATGGTAAGCGTGGCGGGGGGGGCGCACAGTAATCATACCATCCAATGCCTCCTCTCTGGCTGGCTAGTGTGCCGTGAGCAGCCAGGCGGTGGTACCTCATTCACGCCCAGGGAGGAGACAGACACCCACCGTCTGCCTCTTCTCTATGTCTGAATGCTCCGTCGCCTGTGCTCACCCCACCTCAATCCTGATGAGGCTTCCTGAGGATAATTAGTCATTAGTCAGGTGAGAGAGAGACAGGGAGAGACACAAGTGAGTCTCTTGTCTCTGTACCTGAGGAGCTTTTATTACAGTGCCACCTTATCTTTATTTTGTTCACTGCTTGTGATGCTTAGTACATTTCAGGAGTTGTTAGTATCTTCTTTCCTCTGGCTGTGAGAGCCATACTCCATGTATAGTTTTTTGTATAGTATTTTTGTCTGTTTTTCTAATGTAGCAAAATGGGACGTTTTGTTGCGCAACCCTGTTGTACAATGACAATAAATAACCTTGTAACCTTGTAATGAGATGTTGTTATTTACTTTTATTTAACACAACTCTGATATAAGAGATCTTCAAAAATCTGTCATCAGATTCACTGTGAAATACAGGCGGCAACCTCCGGTTCTGCCAAGCGAAGCCGATGCGTCATGTGTCAAAGCTGCATTCTCTCTAGTGTCCACCAGGGGGCGACTCCTCTGGTTGTATAGAAGTCTATGAGAAAATGACTCTACTTCTCTCTTGATTTATTACCTCAGTAAACATTGTAAACATGAGTTTATGGTCTCAATCTCTAGTTTCAAGTCTTCTTCAATACAGCAGTCCACAAACCACAAAACGTCACGATGAATATTATGCTTTCACAATAAGGGACTCGTGTTTGCAAGATGACAGTAGTCAGGTTTCCATTCAAAGCGCCAATTTTAACCAAATTTCTAGATCAGCAAAAGAAAAAGAAAATTCAATTTGAATATTAAGATGTCGGTCATATTATTTGCACAGAGAATTGTTTTGGTGCTGCTGTTTACATTCCTCCTGGTGTAAATTCCAAAAATGCGCTGCAGAAATGCACTACTTTATTTTAATTTTTTTCATGTTTTTCTTGTGTTGAAAATGGGCTACAACGGCATGTCATTGTGCTGTGAAGCATAATTGTAATAAATGATGCTTGAATCCTTGAAATGATCCTTGAAAATGAATGTATGTTTCCATCTAATGAAGCTCTAAGTTCAGTCAGGAAGCCCGTAGTTTATTTATCATACATCTGTCATTCACTCCTCACACATGCTCACTCATTATTTCCTTACTGTCATTGTTCTGGGCTGTCAATCATGATATCAGCTGTTTAGATCAGCTGGTCTCTTCTATCCAATAGCACAACGAAACAATGACATCGTTAGCCAATCATCTTGCTGCTGCTTCTCTTAAATATGATCGTCTCTCTACCTTCAGTTCATGCTGCTGTTACCACCCATCCACCTCCCTTCTTTCATCATCGGACTTGTCTCTCCTGATTGAAATACTATTATGTGCATCTTATAGCAGGAGCTGGTAGCATCATGTTAAATAGCTGGTGGAGCTAACTCTCCAGTCAACTTAAAGAGAGCCAGCCAAACCTCAAACTGAATTGTTTTTTGTAAAAAAACGTGATGGAAATCTTCTTTTGTTCTTGTTTTGTTTTGTCGTCACTGATACACAGATCAGATGTTCTTCTCTGCTGCTCATCTCTTCAGTGGAGTGGAAGCTTTAGGGACATTAAGTCTGTGCTTCATACACAACTTGTGTCTTTGAGTGCAAAACGCGCTCTAAATAAAATGTATTATTATTATTACCATTAACAGGATTCATTCACTAAGTCTGTTTCTATTGAACTTTGGAGTATTGTTTCTATCAATTCATCAACTTTTCCAACTTAACCAAGAGTAAATACTTTATTTATTACATATTTTTACCCTATTTTTTCAAATATTTTCAAATTTTTAGATTCTTTTAATGGTAACACTGAAAATGTTGATAAAAACAGGGGGATGGAAACACACTCAGAGACTTATGTTACAGAATCGTGATTAACATGACAGGGCACGAGCCTATTTGCTGAGTGTTTCTCTTGTTTTCCCTTGTATGAGTTGACTGAATGGTGGTTTAAACATCTCCAAAGCCAACACAACAATCTTCTGTATCTAACAGATGTAAAATTGAGCAACCATCAACAGCTAACTCAGTCTGCAGTCAGCACTCCACAAATCCTTTGCTCGCAGGGCAGACACTGGGTCATACATCTTCCAACTCAAGCTCACATGATGCAACGTAGATTTAAGAAGATAATTCAAATTGTGTGCTCAAACAATTCTCTTGGGTTCATGTAACAGTGCTATTGGCCTACAGTTCTTTAATCTTGCTATAGGCTTATGTTATCGCCATCAGTTGGATTTATTTCAAGCATTTTCCCGGAGTAAATCATGTTTTTTCTAACAGTTTAGTGGCTGCCTTTGAACACAACAATACTGGTGAGCCTCGGCCGACATTGGAATGGAGAAGGAGAGCTCATGATTTCAAAAAGTTACATTGTTGCAGTTGGGAGCAAAACATGTTGTCATAGCTGCTGAATTCAGCCAAAACTGACCCATAATCCGAAAGCCACTAGATTTAAGCTGCAGCTTGGCAATTAGATGTTGACTAGCGTTTACTTCTTCCCAAAGAGGAAGAGAGAACAGTTTAGCTACAAATTAGGATACAATTGTTTTTCAGACTTGTCTTGATAATGCTATGTTCACTTCTGTAATGCAAGAATCCAAAAAACAATCGTATTTTTTATTTCACCCATCACTCAACTTTTTGGATAAGATTTCCCAGATCTTCTGGAGATCTTCTGCTTCCATGAGCCCACACAACAAGTGCACAAGTGTTTCCTTGATCCCGCCTCCCAGACCTCGGTCCAGCCTCGGTCCCAGGCTCATTCACATGAACGGAGTAAGGAAAATAACTGTATTCGGCAACTCTAAAGATCTGATGTATATCATCAGAGGGCTATTGAAGTGTTCATCTGGGAAGCTGTGAAGTTGATATACCTAAAAGAATATATCTACCTATATCTTTCTGGGCTCAAAGACATCCAGGGATTGACCCGGAAGTTGTAATTACACGGTTTGGCCACTATGTTACATTTGCTTCAAAGCGTGGCGCTCTTCCTGGGTACTTCGCATTAACTCCTTAACTATCTTCATAATTAAGGCCTGTATGTTGCCTGAGACGCAACACTCAGGGCTACAATTCTCACTCTTCCCCCCTCTCTCCAAACTGTGCCTCACATAAGTGGGAAATTGGACATGACTACTTTCACCTCTGCATGTTCTACCTCTGACGCCTTCTTGCTGGGATTTTCGACCCACCACTGAATACTAAATTCAATCAAAGGCAATGCCACTGTGATCAAGGGGCTGCTTTCACAGTTGCTTTTGGCTCATACTCCACACGCTTTCAACCCAAACCGCTGAAGGACATTGGGAGCTAGACTAAATACACACACAGAGTCCCAAAGGCTTGCTGGCAAGCCTTTTTTTTGTTTTTCATATATTTTCTCTCTGCATGAGCCAGGGGCACGGGAATCCTATGCCAAAGCGTTTATTGATCCTGAGCACGGTCCTGCAGAGCCCCTGCCTCTCTAAGCATTGAGTGCATATGAACTAACACAGGAGCTGCAGTTTTTCATTAAGTGAAATCTAGATGTGATTGAGAAATCGTGCCCTGATTCTGGCGCTGAAGAAAGAGCCTGAAAACCACACTTTGAAAGCATTTCTGAAGAACTCACAGAATGTGAAGCAAAAATGAAATTGCTGACAGACCCTCCACAGATTGAAGATAACACCACTATATTCTTGACATTTGTGCACGCATAGACTTGTCATCACCTCCAAACCCTATGGTGTTTCTCTTGGTCAGCTGAATGTCTCTTTTATGTATTTGTCAGCATACAATTGATTTGTGGCTATCAGGTTACAGACCCCACTCATTCTGATCGTATTGCCCTCAAACTACTGGCACCACCCAGACCCCAAGATAGTCCTGTCTCAACTCAAATGCGTGGAAGAGATGTTTTGTGAATATCAAGAAATTTGCAGAAAATTACAAACAATACAGTGATAAAAACGTTAAAGAAGTTCAAACCTTGAAGTTTGGTAGGTTGAAGAACAACCTGCCTTTTCTTTCCAACCGTCCTTAAAGTCTCAGGAAAGGAAAATCTGAGATGTGTTTCAAAATGACACGTGTTAAAATAAGCTGAAAACGTGAGAGATTGTGACATAAAGAGTATAAATTGTCGAGTTAAACCGTTATTTCAAACCATTTTTTAGTAATAAATAAACATAAAACAAATACAATACTTTGATGATTTCTTTCTTTCCTCTTTAGCATTTGAAGTGGCACTATACCACTTTTACACTACAAAAAGTATCACGTACTACTCAGACTGTGACCATGTTTTATATTATCCTCTGTGACTCTAGAGGAGCTTCGTCAAGTCTAAGAAAACAACCCTAATATTGTCATAGTGATGTTGTTGGGCTTAATATCTTAAAGGACTGCATACAAAGTGGGGTCATGGAGTCTGAATGCAGTGTCATGCATGTTGAGTCGCAATATGGAAAGTGCAGGATCCAATGTTTTGGAATCTTGACCCATAACAGGGACTAAATGTCAGCATATGTGGACCTCTGCTGCTTCTATTTTTTTTTGACACATCCCAAAACTTTATGGAAGGACAAAAGAAAAAAATGTTTTAATCTCAGTAAACATTGTAAACATGAGTTTATGGTCTCAATCTCTAGTTTCAAGTCTTCTTCAATACAGCATGATGTTCATTTAGTACATTATGGTCCATTTAGAGTCAAACAGACCATAAAGCAGGGGATGCTTTAGGGCGGGGCTACACAGTGATTGACAGGTCTTTCTCACGCTGATGTCGGGTCTGGGAGTTTTCCGTGTTTTGGTCTTACAACTTCAACCCTTTCACAGTGTGTTTTCACTTCAAGAAAGTTTATTGTGATATTTTGGTGCCCTAGAAATGTCTTATTCAGCGTTCAGTTGTACTGAGCTCCACCCTCTTGTGTCCCTTCTGCTTCCAAAAAACCAAGATATGAATATCATGCAAAACAGATTTTTTTTTGTTCCTTCCAGTCTGTGCAAACAAAATTGCACACTTGTTTTTAGGTGTGTTGGTGTTATGGTGCTTTCTATGGCATGCAGGAATATGGCAATATTTCCTTACTACATCTGTTGGGATCTGGCAGGAGAGTGTTTGGTTTTCAGCAAGTATAAAAACTAAATTATTGACATCAATAAAATTCTTAATATCTATGAGATTATTAACAGATGTTAATAATAACAGGGCACCACCCTGAGAACAGTGCCCAATAACCAGATGATAGACTAAGTCTCATAATTAGTGTTCACTCACAATGTCAACAGTCTGAGTACTATTACACATTCAGAGTGAACAGTGAAGGTTTAAGTTCGAGCACAGACCACATATCAGCTGTTATCACAATACACATGCACACAGTAATCACAGACAGCTGCTCTTTAAAGTATAACAGAGTTTATTAAGTTCCAATAATAATGATCTAGTCAACTAATATCTAAACTAACAACAACTACTATACAATTACGATCCTACTATCTAAAATCAACAAACAACCTGTGGTGAGTGTGTGTGTGTGACTGTGTGTGCGTGTAGTGGAAGAGGTGAGAAAACTACCAAAATGGCAGATGTAGTCTCGTACGTGACCACGCCACGCAAGACTACAAAATCCCCCTTAGTGCCAACCACATAGTGAAGTCCCAACACATCTATCTATCTATCAATGCAGCCAGCAGATCAGATCTACACATCACAGTATGTTGTTTCAGCTTTATAGCAGAAATAAGAACATAGGAGTTCACAGTGGGAGCCGTGTAGTCCCACAGACCTTTCAGTCTTCATCAAGGCAGTGGATAAAGATGCAGTGACGCTTTGGATAGAGAGCAAAGACAACCTGAGCTGGATTCAGTCTTGTGCCAGTAAAGCTATATTGTAGTCCCAGAGTTTAAGATTTGTATGCAATCTGTTCCGCACATATGAAAACCTTTGGAAAAGTCTCAGTCTCAATCATTTCCAGTCGCACCAATCAAATTCATCTCTGACGGGGCAAAACACTCAAATCTAGTGATGGATTAGTTTGTCAATGAGGTCTGAGCATCCAAAAAGGCTGTGCAACTTTGACACAGTATTAAAAAGAGTGCCGTATGTTGGTATCTTAGCCTCTGTTTAGTACATGAAAAGCCAAATAATGTAGAAGTGACTCTGTGAGAACCAGCCAGGCTGTGGAACTCAGGCCCCTGCTTCGCCTGTGGAGGGAAACATACAGAATGTTTTCAAAGGTCACTAATTCCAAAGAGCTGATATTGCAAAACATAGCCTCATAGACAGAATGACCATTATCGAGGCCATGACGATGAAGGTATTCTACCTTTTGTGTGGGTTAAAAAGTGACGCAGGGTTAGTGTTACTTTACATTACTGTTGGGATCAAAACAGCCCTTCTGTAGGTTGGATTGATGGGTTCTTATTAACACCAGAACACTGGCACTGGGTCATACTGGGTTAACCCACGATTTACCAGGTATGGGCAACTGTGACTCAGTGGTAGAGCAGGGTCGTCCTTCAATCAGGGGTTCGATCCCCGGCTCCACTAGTCCATGGCCATGTGTCCCCAAATTACTCCCGCAGCTGTTCCTGTGGTGTATGAATGACTAGATAGTCCTGATAGGCAAGGGGCACCTTGCATGGTAGCCCTGCCATCAGTGTATGAATGGGTGTGAATGGGTGAACGATGACATGTAGTGGAAGACTAGAAAAGCGCTGTACAAGTACAGTCTTTAATTCATCATTATTGACCCAAGAGTTGTTTAGTGTGTACTGTTTTTGTCGATAGAGATGCCTCAATAGGTCAAGTTGCCAGTGCTGGAGGTTGTGTTAATGTCCAGCGCTTTAGACCTAATGACACAGAACTATTTATTTTGTTTTTTCCCTCGCTGGAACCGAATCAGGGATGCTGTGGCCACATGTATGCATCTTAAAGGGTATCTTTGGTATTTCTTTAACCCATATAATCAGTTCAATGTAGAGTATTATGATATTCTTTTCTGTCCTTTGAAATGTTTCTCTCTTTGTATTTGATTTGGGAGAAAATGGAACACAGCTCGTGAGATTGAGCAATGCGGTGTGGGATGCTGAGCCACCTGGCAGACCACAGAAACACAGGAACGCAGGTTTTTAGCTGTGAAATGTGTTTAAAGATAATCTGGCAATGCACTGGAGATCTGCAGAGAGGAAATGAAAATGGCCCTGTAATGTATCCAACAAGCTTTATATTTAATCTTTATCAATCCATAGCAGCAATGGAGAAGAGCATGCAGCAAACATGGAAGCATTAGTGAGGATGCAGCAATGACTATGAGTCTGTTCCTCAACCCTTAAAAAAGTAATATGACACCTCATCCAGTATGATCTGCTAAGGCTTAGAGAGAAGACACTTGGGCATTGGCTTCTCTTTTCAGAACCAGAGGCTGCCGTCTGAATTTGAAGAACGTGTGTATGGCTATAAGATATATTATCAATCTATTTATTACATTTTAATCTCACACAACTGACATTCTTTAATATTTTTGGCAAGCTTTGATGTGATATAATACTTACCCCAGGGGAGAGCATTACAGAACGAGCTGGAGCTTTGACCATGTCTCTGATATTCTCTTATTATAAGAGATACAGTATTTCCCATGTTTTGAATCTGACTGAGTAATATGGAATTTCTGAAACCGATCCACTATTGAGCCGCAGTGCTGCAGATGGCAGCAGCTCACAGGCTGCAGATGGCAGCAGCTCACAGGCTGCAGTGTAATCCTATACAAGATAGCATCGTCATTTAGGTCCACTTAAAGTGTTTGTTTTTACCACTGACAGGCTCAGATTGCAATTATAAGTGTCTGAAGGCGTCTTGCTCAATCTTATTCTGAAATCTCTCAAGGTGACATGTTGCCCAAAGACTAGTGTGGAAAGGAGAGTGACGGCTGGGCAGCTTGTTGTGTTGGAGTACAGAAAGCATAGCTTGGTGTTATTTAAAGATTGTAAATGTCATGACTGAATATTTAGTTTATGAACTCTTTGAATTTGATGTCTGCACATATTTCTTTGAGCCAGAGTATACGGATGAAGAACCCCTACAAATTGAAGAATGGACAAGGAAAGAGAGAGAGACAGAAGACAGAAAACAGAGACAGAAGACAGACAGACAGACAGAGAGACAGAAGACAGAGACAGAAGACAGAGACAGAGAGACAGAGAGAGAGACAGAAGACAGAGACAGAAGACAGACAGACAGACAGAGACAGAAGACAGAGACAGAAGACAGAGACAGAAGACAGAGACAGAGACAGAAGACAGAGACAGAGACAGAGACAGAAGACAGAGACAGAGAGAGAGACAGAAGACAGAGACAGAAGACAGAGATAGAGAGACATAGAGAGAGACAGAAGACAGAGACAGAAGACAGACAGACAGAGAGACAGAGAGACAGAGAGACAGAAGACAGAAAACAGAGACAGAAGACATACAGACAGACAGAGAGACAGAAGACAGAGACAGAAGACAGAGACAGAGAGAGACAGAGAGAGAGACAGACATACAGACAGACAGAGAGACAGAAGACAGAGACAGAAGACAGAGACAGAAGACAGACAGAGAGAGAGACAGAAGACAGAGACAGAAGACAGACAGAGAGAGAGACAGAAGACAGAGACAGAAGACAGACAGAGAGACAGAAGACAGAGACAGAAGACAGAGACAGAGAGAGACAGAGAGAGACAGAAGACAGAGACAGAGAGAGACAGAGAGAGAGACAGACATACAGACAGACAGAGAGAGAGACAGAAGACAGAGACAGAGAGAGACAGAGAGAAAGACAGACATACAGACAGACAGAGAGAGAGACAGAAGACAGAGACAGAGAGAGACAGAGTGAAAGACAGACATACAGACAGACAGACAGAGAGAGACAGACAGACAGAGAGACAGAGAGACAGAGAGAGGGTAACAGGCAGAGGAGGGTGAACCAGCTGCAGCAAGGCTGTGGAGCTCTGTAGACTGGTGCTGTTCCTGTGGGTGCTGTGATCCTCTGCACACAGAGCAATGCTGTAAGGAGTGGGACCTGTTGCTGCCCCATATTCACGTTTCACAACGAGCTTCTCCTCGAGTGGCACACAATAACAAACGGACCGGATCAAGTGAAAGGTAAAGAAACACATTGTATTTCTCTGTAGGGTTCTTTCCATAATGTGGCAAAAACAAGCAGTTTAAGTGACTCAACATGATGTTACATTGATGCTGCTCACTGGCCTTCACAGGTCCTTCCATAGCTGCTGGTTACAATGTTACTCAACACTGGACCAATTCAAACAAGTGTTGTCCCCATTCGTCACACAGACACAAAAACATTGGAAAAAATGGTGAATGCAGTTTTTACGTGTTTAAAATAATAAGAATGCATCACACCTGTTTTAAATGGGAGAACATATTTAAATTGGTATATCTCCAGATGTGAACATCGCCTAAGATAGACCCTACATACACTTATACTGACAAACAGGCACACACACACACACACACACACACACACTGTCAAACCTGGCGTCTGGCCTCAGCAGACAGAAGGTTGGATATGAGCAGCTCATCATCTCTCCGCCACATTAGAGTGACACATGGAAACGAGGCTCCCCGGGTACTTGTGGTGGCAGTAGCCGGGTGACCTCTGGCTGAACCTCAGCCTCTGACGGCCTCCAATGGGTCAGGCCTGATCTGAGCATAAAGACTCACAGAAGACACACGCTGTCCATTCATAGCAGCCTTTTCTATTACAGAGGAGAATGGAATAAGATTCATTCTCAAATGAAATATCCGTCATTTAAAAGATATCAGCCTCCATCTTAAAACATTAGTCACCCGAGGACATGAAAGCGAATGACTTTAGACATGCTGACATGAGATGAGAACTCATTCAATGGTTCAGTGGTAGGCTTTTTTCTTATCAAATACTTATCAAAGATGAGATCACTAAAGTATTCCGTAAACATTAAAAATAATGTTTTATTCAACTGAATACTTGGCTTTTTGAAATAGAAATTTTTATATGCAAATTCTAACTACATCTTTACATCCATAGCTTAGTCTGTATACAGCAGCAGATGTGTTTTCTGTGGATGTCATAAAATACACATTTTCAGGGTAACTGGTATTTTTCAACATGGACCATTTTTTCCAATGTTTTTGTGTCTGTGTGACGAATGGGGACAACACTATATATATATATATATATATATATATATATATATATATATA
>NW_022280080.1:149108-151581 GCF_004355925.1 Anarrhichthys ocellatus | reverse complement strand
TATATATATATATATATATATATATATATATATATATATATAACTGCCATCAGCAGCGCTCTAGCTCAATTCTGTAACAATTTCAAAATTGTTGTCTCCATCACTCATTTAGACACAGAAACATGGAAAAGTAGGTTGAAAAATAGTTACCCTTATTATTATTATTTTGTAAGGCGGGGGGAGGGGGGGGGGTCCATTCATTTTGTCTGTGTGGTTATATACGATTGTACGTACACTATGCTTCAATCATTGGCCGTCTGTGAATGAAACCTTTTATATACTTGAATTCATTGACTGAAAGAGTGACAGAGAAATGTCCCACTGCTATTATCTTACCATTGCTGTCTTGGTAATGTCAATTGTATATCATTTGTTGGCAGAGTTTTAAACAACTATAATATCCAATGAGCTTCAAATGTACTGTAAAAGATTCAGATAGCCAGTGTTGGTCAGTGTTGGTTAGCTACTAGCATGTAGCAAAACTCTACCACCAAAAGGGCCGTCAAGATGGAGCAGTACAGTTCGTCCACATAATGTATGCTAAAGTGTTTGCATGGAGGAAGCTGTCCATCAACATTTAGGGGTTTATTCTCAAGTGTTAGACTATATGTTTTATTAAACAGACCTGCTAAATATGCTGGTATAAGTGTCAGCATAGTGTATGCTGAAGTGGAATGTCAGAGCCAAATCTCAGAACCCGTCGGCTGTCGGTCTGACGATGATGTAGCCTCTGGGGGCAAAAGCCAATATTTTGGGACTTCCAGTGTAGCCAGCGGATATCTGGGCCACTTCCTCTTCTGTGCGCCGGTCATTGTTTACAGTCCAATAAGCAACTTCAGACGTAAGAATCAAGTAGGAGCAGATCACAGCTAATAAAAGGCTGTCATCAGATGATACTCACTATGTTCCCAGATGGCATTTTGGCCCATGCATCCTGCCTCTTCTGCTCTCCACACTGACTCTCTAGACCTGCATGCAACCAAAGCCTGCTTGAACGGAAACAAGAAGGTTTCCAACACCAAAATCGTATCCTGTTGTCTACAGATTCTGTTATTATATGCAGATATTGGTTTATAGATACTACCAGAGGCCGGTTGTTTCTTTTTGATTAACAATATATCGAAAAGTTATTGTTTATAGATATTTGATCCACTACACATGTGATGTGAAGAGGCACAAACAGAGACATGTTATCAGATGTTATCTTTGTAAACAATTGTTACTGCCTGGTCGTTGCCCCAAGAATCCACTTCTGAGTGATCAATTATCAGATGGTGAGGTATGTGATACATTTGTCGGAGCGGATTGAGACATACAGGTAGCTGAGGTCCTGACTGATGGCATAGGAATGTTCAATCCCTTCAGGTGAAGTCTGAACTGATCCTTTTACCAGCTGTAGATCAGCGGCTGCAGCATTGTGAGCTAGCATGTCGGTGCTTGCTGTGTGTGGATGTGTGTGGGGAAGTTGTTCAAGCCACAGTTGGCCTAATTTGATTGCGTTTTTGTGTTGTTTGCATGTTGATGCATGTTGTGAATGTGCATGGGTAAAGCAATATCCATATCTGTATATGTGTATATGTGTGTTGGTGTATGGTGTCCCTGAGTTATTTTGGACCGATTTTCTTAAAGGACGATTGATTTAAAGCAAATTCTTACTTGAAATTCATGTTCCCAATAAAATACCACTACAGTTTAAAAAGGCAATGAAAAGGCTTACTTACTGACCAAACAAGATTCTTTGCACAAAGTTACTTAACGGAAACTTTCTGGAGCTTTCAGCTACAAGTTATGGCCTCAACACATGGAGTTCGTTTAGTGGACCTAATGTACGAAAGAAATAATGAGTCCTAAGTACATTACAGGTGACGAGTCAATGTAAAGCTGCATCAAAACACAGTGACTTATACAGAACAGTTCATAAGACATCTTATGTCCTCATACTCCTGAGAAAAACATCTTGGTCTTTATTTTCACCTACAAACAGGGCTGAGAGCGTATACGTGCAGCTGCCTGTCCTTATATAAGAGTAACTATTGATTAGTTCTGTTGGGCTGGCAGCTTTAAATGTGTATTTAAATGTCTGAATATGTTGAATATGTGCATGTGTGTGTTTACATGTCGGTATCTTGTCAGGGATTTTGAGTCAATATGTATTTATACTTGTGTATATTACATTTGAATGTGTAGTAATAATAAGCATATACTGATATGTGTGTAAGCTTTAGAATTTGTGTGTGTGTAAATACCTGTTTTATGTGTAATACATATTGTTCCTGAATATGTGTGTGCATATGTGTGTAAGAACAATGAGTGGCAGATGTGTATGTGAATAAACAGATGTACACTGCATTTACTTTTACATGTGTGGAAGAGAGAATATAAGACTACTGTGGAGTGTAGATTTGTGTGTGCCCGTGCGTGCGTGCGTGTGTGCGCGTGTGTGCGTGTGTGTGTGTGTGTGTGTGTGTGTGTG
>NW_022280080.1:143842-144108 GCF_004355925.1 Anarrhichthys ocellatus | reverse complement strand
ATTCATAATCATCCTACTTATTCATAATCATCCTACTTATTCATAATTATCCTACTTATTCATAATTATCCTACTTATTCATAATCATCCTACTTATTCATAATTATCCTACTTATTCATAATCATCCTACTTATTCATAATTATCCTACTTATTCATAATTATCCTACTTATTCATAATTATCCTACTTATTCATAATCATCCTACTTATTCATAATCATCCTACTTATTCATAATCATCCTACTTATTCATAATTATCCTACTT
>NW_022280080.1:133686-143742 GCF_004355925.1 Anarrhichthys ocellatus | reverse complement strand
ATAATCATCCTACTTATTCATAATTATCCTACTTATTCATAATTATCCTACTTATTTATAATCATCCTACTTATTCATAATTATCCTACTTATTCATAATCATCCTACTTATTCATAATTATCCTACTTATTCATAATCATCCTACTTATTCATAATCATCCTACTTATTCATAATCATCCTACTTATTCATAATTATCCTACTTATTCATAATCATCCTACTTATTCATAATCATCCTACTTATTCATAATCATCCTACTTATTCATAATTATCCTACTTATTCATAATCATCCTACTTATTCATAATTATCCTACTTATCTATAAAATGTGAGAGAAAATTTCAAAACTTGTAATATGAAAAATAATAATCTATATATAAAATATAATCACTCTTTATTCTCTGTATGTTCAGACTTTGTCCTGTGTGTGTGTCTGTGTGTCTGTGACAGGTGTGTGTGTGTGACAGGTGTGTGTGTGTGTGTGTGTGTGTGACAGGTGTGTGTGTGTGACAGGTGTGTGTGTGTGACAGGTGTGTGTGTGTGACAGGTGTGTGTGTGTGTGTGTGACAGGTGTGTGTGTGTGTGTGTGTGACAGGTGTGTGTGTGTTCATACCTGACTTCATTCTTCTCTAAATAAACTCTGAGTCTACAAAAGTCATTTTTCTCTCAAAGTTCCCGTTGGTTGACTTTGCTTTTGTTTGTCTTCACTCTGAGTCATGAGCCCGAGAGCCCTGCTAGCTTAGCATACAGCGTGTGTAACAATGCACTTATCAGGAGCGAATATAATGATGTTATATACCAGATTAAACAGCAAAGCCTGGGCTACAAGATCATGGAAGCCGTTTTTACACGCTCCAAACACACTGAATAAACTAAAAGAATGACCAAATATCAAAATCCATATAGCGCCACCTAGGCAACCCACTCGCCACATTTCTGTCTCTATCGCTGTGGTGTTTTATGCAATACGCACACACGATACCTCAAAAGAAAGCAGACAAGTTACGGATTCCGCACATATCAAACATATCCAGCTACAACAAAACATCAGCAAGATATGAACCAAAGAACAACAACAACATAAATCACTTTATCGCTTATGATCAACAAAACGCTCCTCGCCTTTGAAGATTTCACGAATACAAACATTGTTCCCGGCGGATTCCCACCGGTATATGTTTCCGGTATATGTTTCCGGTATATGTTTCCGGTATACGTTTCCGGTATACGTGTCCGGTATACGTGTCCGGTATACGTTTCCGGTATACGTGTCCGGTATACGTGTCCGGTATATGTTTCCGGTATACGTTTCCGGTATACGTTTCCGGTATACGTGTCCGGTATACGTTTCCGGTATACGTTTCCGGTATACGTTTCCGGTATACGTTTCCGGTATACGTGTCCGGTATACGTGTCCGGTATACGTTTCCGGTATACGTTTCCGGTATACGTTTCCGGTATACGTTTCCGGTATGTGTTAGGGGGCCGTTCAAACCAGCGGTAAGGATTTAACTTTTAGCCAATTGGATTTTACGCTTCACGATGGACGGCGCCTTGTTGATTCTGACTGGCTAGCAGTGCTGTCAATCTTTTTCACGTGGGTGTAGCTCAATTCTCTAGACTCTGACGCGTCGAAGGAGGAGTCATTCACTCATAGTGACCAATGGATGGCTTTGGTACCGGCCTGCGTAGTGGGGGACGGTATGAAAGCTAAAAACCTCCAGTCTGCAGAGACACACAGAGAGCATTCTGGCCTTCAAAACAAAGCCAAACTGCTGTACTTGGATGTATTGAACACCATCAGTGATATGCAAGTGAAATATATAGTTTGGTGCTTGAGGAAATGAAAATGGCACAGATGGTGCCAAAATGACCATTTTGGAGACCTCACCTGACCTCTCTGTACTAAAACCTCTCTAAGTTTGTTCTGCTTCACTTTATCAAAGTCAAACTGTCATGTTGTGCTATGATTTGGGAGATGTTTAGACCTGCAACTGCACCATTCCAAAGAAATAATAATAATAAAAGTGCTTTTTTATTAGGTGTACCTGAAACTTTTCAATTTGAGCTGTGTGCCATCTTCAGTTACTCTTAACCAGTAACATATACACTGATATTTACACCTCTGAACAAATCTCACAAGTGTTCCCTTTATTATAACATCAGGTTAGGGTTAACGAGATATAGATAGCCTACAGAACGTAGGTTACTGTAATGTGCCACAAAGATAGCTGAACTTCTAGTTTCATCACTATGTGATATAAAAAATGTATATTGCAAATTTGCTGATCATTTCTTTAATATTAAATAAAGTCAGATATTTTCTGTAAGTGGATGTTCTCAGAAGGAGCATGGGTGGTATCTTTAGTTTGTATTCTTGTGTGAGAAGAGCCTCATACGAACCAGATGTAAGGTGTTGTAAAAAGACCACTCAGAGGGCAGCCTCATCTTGACCTCTGCAGGGTCACTGCTCCATCTACCAACGCCTCCTTTGCAGACACCCTGAAGCCTCGGGAATCGGTGTGCTCCACAAACCTCTTGCCATGCGGTTTCTCTGTTTACACGAAAACGTGATTGACCTCTCGTTCCATTCTCTCTCGCCTCCACACCAAAAGGGGAGCTGAAAGCAAATCTGTTTCTTGCAACTGTGTAATGGTTTCCATATGGGAGTCCCCGGCTCCAAGTCTACCACGAAGAGAGTCCATAAACCTTTGAGGTGCACATGCAGTTGTTTCCAAAGTTCAACTCTGGGAACAAGTGGGGCAATGACAGTTTTCATGAGCTGGTTCTATCCAGCTTCTTGAAAGATTATGATTTGGTGGGCAAGGAAGAGGACATGGGTGGCTGGAATTAGTAAGTGCTGTCAAATATGAACTTAAACACAGCACACACACAACCATGGAGCAGGCAAGCTTCCTCACACAGAAAAAGGTGCACACAGAGATACAAAAAACACGATAATTATATCAATTATGCATCAAACAGCTTTGATATTCCCACTTATCACATTCCACATACTGTATATTACAGACAATGTGCACCTGCATATATCAACATAAACTCATAAAAGATGCTGAAACACGCTGGTGATGAAGAGGAACTGCTGCTGAATCGAAGCTTGCGCAGGCTGGCAAATGCACCTGCAGTGAGTTAATCAGTCAGTGTCTCGGGCAGCTGATACAGACCAGCTGTGCAGTTCTGCACTCTGGAGGGTCCCCTGGAAAAGCAGCAAATTTCCCCTCATGCTGGAGTCGGGCAGATGATAAATTGGGATCCAACAAAGGCGGCCATTCAGCCTCGCTAAAAAGCATATAACCAATGAATGAGCGATGAGTGAGAATTATGCCCCACAATTGTATGTATTCCGCACTCTCCGCCCACAACTGCATCGTTCACATAGACGCCAGATTTGCTGCTGCTCTGCTCGATATGAACCTGACCTGAATGTAAGCTCGCTGGAACCTGGATCTCTCTAATAGATCGTTGTTTTAGCAGATTGCAACTCATACATTCAGGCTGTCCATCAATACTTCTCATACAGTGTGTCGTGTTCTGTAGGTAATGTGCGCCTTTGTGACCTGTTGCAATGGCAGCTATCGGTAATTAATTAGCCATTTATAGTTCTCAACACCGCCCTCGGCTGATTACACACACTGCCCAGTTAATTAAGGCACTACTTAATAATTATATAACAACAAGTGATAATCTACCTTCTCTTAAAGAACCTCAGCTGTGTTTTTCTCACACAGGTTCAGGTGTGAGGAGTAGCCATATCAGAAGATGCTTCACAAACATTTGAAACATGTGGCTCTTGTCTGTTGAAGGTGCAATGTGTAATATTTGGCCAGAATGTTCATTAAAAACATTAAGAAATGAGCATACATCATCAACAGAATGTGAAGAGGTTACAGTGATGTTATGTCATAGACATCTATGCATTGTGCTGCAGAGATATCTACTAAAATGAACATACTAACCAGATAGTCCCGGCCCATCCTGTCTTGTAATACCACTTGTACCTGGAGAGGCGATAGCGAGTCACTGTAGTGTCGACTCTGTCCAACATGAGAGGACCAAGAACTGTCCTGGGGCTTGTTAATCACATCGAAGGTACAAGGTCAGTGTTCGTTTATTGGAGTAAATCCAATTTGGCAGAAATGAGAAAACGACTCGTGTTTTTCTTTCATCTGTTGCTGCCACCAGGAGACTACTTCACTCCGAGAGACGGGCCTTCGGCGGTTAGCTTTAGCAATTCGCATTCTGCCAGCAACGGTTTGCTGATCCGGCCCTGGGAATCAGACCCCGGCGCAGGAGTTTGCACTGGCTGAATTTATGTTATGACAACACTGCCTCCCTCTCCGAAGTCTCCTGGCTGTGGGGTGGATGGGTCGTTTCTACCCCTTTGGATTTCATCCAATAAACTAACTATCAAAATATACTCAGACTGAATATACTGTATATACTCAGTCAGTGGCACAGTAAACACAAAAACTGTATGGACCCAGTACTGCCCCTTTCTTTTGGAGCGGGTGGCCAGATCTCACGCATTGCACTTTTAATTTTACACATTTAGTTACATTTCTACACATGGGGAGTACCTCTGAGTTGTATAATGTCTTCGGTGGTTCTGGAAGACCTTTGTCAAGTTGGTGAAAGTAACCCTGATAATGTCATTGTGATGTTTCAGACTACACATTTATAGAAGAGAGCCTGTGTTGCAAATTTGGAGAAGTGGGCATTTTGGAGGGCTTAACCAAAATACTTTGAGTTGTATTATGGGAATTGTGGGATCCAGTTTTTTTGAATAGCAAAGCCTAAAATTCTGGATAACTCTGCCTCTGCAGGTTCAATTTAAACAATTAAAAAAGATGTTCTCTTGTGACTCCCCTTACTTTGTGGAAGTGCAATACAAAATCACTTGATTGCCCTTTTCACAAAGCAGGTGAAAAGGGCAATCCTTTGCCAACATCAGGATCAGGACCTCACATGGTGTTGCCTGATATGCAAATGGTGGTTGCAAAAAATTATAGTTTTTGACAAGTTAATATTACATTTTTGGGATTCTAATTTATTTTGTAAAAGTCTTTCTAATTATAATGCAGACATGTATACGAGTAATCTTAATTTATGTTTTATGACAGTTGAACTTCGCAAGACTGCATGTTGATACAATCAGGAAAGATGTATATATGACGGAAGGGTGCCTTTATGCTATCAGGTTGGAAAGAGTTTGACTCCGGGTTTGACCCATTCAACTGTGATACGATCTCTTTGGATCTGCCAGCCATTGCCACCAAACAGCTGGTTGAGGTGCCATAAGATCAAATGCTGCAAGGACTGCATTCACAGGTTTTGTTGGAGGAGTTTCCCTTTACAGTGTGAAGCTGAAAGCTAGCTAGCAGAACTTAGTAGTAGTAGTCAGAGTTCAAGTTGAAAGATATGTAAGTAGTTATGATATTGACATGAGATTTTTATGGCTGAAGGAGGAGAAACGGATATGGGAGTTACTGGCAACGCTGCGGGGAGAGTTTGTAGCTTGTGTGGCTGCTGTTGCTTTTCCTGCTAAGCTAGTTTAGCATAGTGTGCGTCCCAGAACACACATGCATCACCAGAGTACAATGTTTTTCTTCCGTGGTGGGCGTGTCAGACAGCACGTTTGGTGGGTTGCCAGGTTGAGCGCAGTGGCTCCACCGAAAGAACATTATATTTCCCACAATTTAAGCTTCTGCATTTTCCAAATGCACTAGTATTATTCAAACTTGTTCGGTTCGTAAGCCTCGTACCGAGTGGTTTAATACAAATACTTGTACTATTGTTACACCCCTAGAAACAACCGTAGCTGTGGCGTCATAATGAGGTTATTAGGAGATGGTTCAACTGTAGTAGGACAGCACTGAAGGCCCAGCTATAAAATGCACGGCCCGCCACTGATGAATACTAATAATAAAGTGTGACAAGTTGGAAAATATGCACTTTTACAAGTCAAAGAAAAGGTAATTTCATGGTCTGTTATGTTAAAATCTGTGATGTGATTAACAATATCATTCATAAATAACATGACAATTGTGACGGCCCAGGGCCTCTGCCGGGGATTGTCTGTCTTTCAGTGTCCCTGGGTCCTGGATCGTTGGAGAGTGACATCAAGAAGATTGGAGGCAGCTGGCCACGGCCTTCACCTTATAAGACCCGCCCCATCCGGAGGAAGTGCTTCTTCTTCCCCTCTGACACACCTGGTGTGCTGCAAGGAGTCTCTGGCAGCAGTGTTGCAGCAGTTGAACCTTCTGGCATTCATTACGAGAATGCTCATTTTTGTTGCACATTTGAAATGTCCTGGCCTTTTGTTTATTAAAAGTATTTGTTTGGTTAGCTCCTTGCCTGAGTTTTTATGACATTTGCTATGGTTCTAGAGCCGGGCCATAACACAATTTACTGAAACCATTAAGTTATAAAAGAGTTAAAATTCATCACATGTGGATAAGTGGTTGAAATACTAAGATGGTGTTTTTCTTACATTGTGTACTTTTCCTCAATTGCAGTAAAGTTCTTGCTGAGGAAAAAGCATCACATCACTCTTCTGATTATTTATCCCCATTTTTCATAAAGCATTCAAACTCTTAATAAACACACGTGTGTATTGGGATGCACTTAAAATCTAGTAAATCTTTGAAAAAGCAAACATGGCCTGAAACACTCATTTCTGGTCTTTTTAAATTTCATATGAAAGTACAATGTGCAGGTGATATAACATGTTATCATCAAGAAAACTGATCGTTTCATTGATTTACAGTTTTTTTCCCTCATTTTAATGAACAAAATTAAACCTTGATCCTGGACGACTTTTCCTCTTCCTACTAAGACACACACACACACACAAACACAAACACACACACACACTCTCTCTTCATAACTACCACTATGCAATGGCGTCCAACCAATTTGCCATTGACATCATAACATCCATATGAACAGCAATGAAACATAGGTCTACAATTCTGCTGTCAGCTCAGCACCTTTTAACAACACTGACAACCTCAGCAACTGTGTCGCTTTGGTTTTCACTGCATTTCATCGTATTACAGAAACTACACCGGTTGGCATCGGATGCCTAATGGCCTATGGCTGTATTGGTCTGTGTTGATGTTGATTTTAATTCTGTATACAAGCACTCAACATACACCATTGACGTACTATAACTGAAACTCCCTCAATTAGATACACAGGTACAGATCCAGACACATATGCAATCCATTTCTCTTACACACACACACACACACACACACACACACACACACACAGAATTCCATAGCGACCACACATGACGCTTGCTGGTGTTAAAGCTGTTAGGCACGGTATGTGCTGAGCTCCATTCCCAAAATGCTTCCCAGTTGTAACTTGAACTCTTTGAGGAGCACATGGGATGAGCACAGCCACTCCTGCTCTCCATCTTTCTCTCTGTCTGGTTCTGTTTCTCTGCACTATACATACAATCATACTCATTTCAAACATCAACACCTTACCAGAAATCTTACCTAATCTGTTGATTATTACTCATGCTCCACGTGGAGCTGTGAACATAATCCTAAAACAGGGATGCACTGGTGCTCATTGGGTGGTGGGGCCAATAGAGACAGCAGCCTTCTCAACGTGTTGAGAGATAAACAGGCTCTGTAATCAGAATTCACATTGGATCAATATTGCTTTTATTTACTGAAGCCATCGGGGATAACTGCACCCTAAAAAAGCCAAACCCATCTCTGTCAGCGATTTTATTTTATTTTATTTGCAAAATAGTCAGTATTGATTACAATGTGCTAATTCAACATAAACTATAAAACTGTAAATAAACTATTCAAAAATATTCAATTGTATATTTTGTTATGGATATGAAATGATGATTGCTGTTCTTGAACCATGTGGAGTACATGCATGGTTTTGGTCTCTTTTGAAAGGTAACACTGAAGTTGTTTCCACAGCAGTCAGAATCTCTGTAAGTCATACTGGCATTGAGTAATAGCAGTTTGAACACACTGAAGGAGAAGGTTTTTATTTCTGCCTGAATATTTCTTTGCAAACAGATACCTGCAGATGACTATAGCTGAGACTTATTAGCTGGAAAACCCAATGGGACCACAGCATGAAGCCTTGCCTAGTCCAAGCTCAAATCTGATAACAATACCACAGAAAATGAATATTCTACACATGTTTTTCCAAAAGTATGTCTAGACTCTTTCCAAAAAAGGACATTTGGAGACCCATGGTAACCATGGTCACATACCTAGGCTGTGTATAAATGTGTGATGGTTTTGGGGCTGCAAACTCAACAGTGATAAACATGTATTATCACCTTTTAAAGTTGGAGTAGTGTCCTTGTCCACCTGATGAATGGTACTCGCTCTCCTTTTAGTTCTGTTGTGGTTTTATATCTGTCTCTAAATGATCGACTATGTTCACCAGCTGGTCTCTAACTGTGTCTGTCTGCAGTTTGGTGCTGAGCAGGTACCGTGCAGTGCTGAGCAGGTTCCGTGCAGTGCTGAGCAGGTACCGTGCAGTGCTGAGCAGGTACCGTGCAGTACTGTACAGTGGCTTTATTATCAGAGTATGTTCACTGAATACAGCTGCCTGCTGCTGCTGGAAACAAGGCTGATGACTACTGCACCAAGTAAAAACCAAACCTGTGAGCAGAAGGAAGCTAAAAAGCTCCATCGAGCCGAAACTGATAATTCATGATAATTCAACCCATTTTACCTATTTTAAACATAAACATTTTTTTCAAATTTGCTATAGATAACATGATAATATTGCCGTTGTGAATTATTTTAGTGAGGCTAATCATGTATTAAACTGATATAGTAACAGCCCTAACTGAGATGTGCACTTATAATCCAATGTAAGCACTAGATATTAAATATCCATGTGTGTTGTGAATTTTTGGTAAACAAAGCACTGAGCTAGATTCAAATGTGGGTTTTATTTTCCAGTAGTGATTTGAGAGTAGTGACACATTTTATTCCGGTATCTCTTATTTTTCGTGTGTGTGCATGTGTGTGTGCATGTTCAGGATATTCAAAAATAGTCTTAAAGAAGAAGAAAACACGTTTGCAGACCTGTAATATTAATTGATTGCTGTATTGTGATGTTATAGCCCACACTGTGTAATAATATGTCCTCTCCTTGGCTTCAACACTGTGTTTCTTTGTAAAACAGTCAATTACATGCTGCTGATAGCGATCCTCAATCCTGCCTTCTGTTGCTCAGTAATACCTGCAGTGCTACTGTCCATCTCTCCTCCACTGTAAACGCTATGTAACCTTTTATCAGGCAAGAATATGATAAGATTCAATATCACAGCACAGCGTGAGTCTATTATTACCAGAGGAGGTGCACACAGGCTCCTGCAACGGTGTTTTCATTTCATGCGGAGAAGCCCTCGCCTTGATTATCTATCTGTGACACCTCTATAAATGTCGGCTCTGCTGCGGCGATGACAAACCTCCTCCCAGTCACTCGTACATATTAATGGAGCATTCGATACAGCAAAGCAGTACTTTCACACAAACAGAAAATGATCTGTGAGAATGCAAATACACCATTAATGCTCATACGAATAGAGAGCAAAGCAAAATACATTTTTGAACTCAAAATGAAGCTTTAAATTAATTCCATTTCCTTTTATTACTCTAATTACCTGTATTTAGAACTGTGAATGCACATCTGCCTTTCAATTGTACAACACAATCAAACTTTTTCCGGCAGAAAAAAGTTCTAAATGGAAATATTTTCAAGATCTTATAATCGTAAACCATTATGATGATAAGATTGTAGCATGTGTGGCACCAGAGGATGATGACGTGAAAAGAACTTAAAAAGGGTCACAGCTCTGTTGTGATTAACAGATTTTTACGACAGTAAATTGTTTTTTCCATCTCTTTTATCATATTTAGATATAGTACCAGATGCGCAGTGTACTTCTGCTGCTGCAAAAACACACATAGTTAACCCTCCTATGAGCACACATAGTTAACCCTCCTATGAGCACACATAGTTAACCCTCCTG
>NW_022280080.1:132036-133676 GCF_004355925.1 Anarrhichthys ocellatus | reverse complement strand
CACACACATAGTTAACCCTCCTGTGCACACACATAGTTAACCCTCCTATGAGCACACATAGTTAACCCTCCTATGCACACACATAGTTAACCCTCCTGCCATTCGTTTCAACAATCTTTGGTAAAGGCGATTGCAAGCAGATCATTTTGGGAAATGCCAAAATGATCACTATCAAAGCCAAAACGCTGTCACTATCTTTGCTTCTTTAACCTTTCATACAGTAGAGGAGACGGTGTTATGATGCTGCTGTGTTTTGCTATTCTTCCCTGTATGTGTAACGTACTTCGCAATGAATGATTGTGATTCATGGATCTAAGTGGGAGTGTGTTTTGGGTGATGGGATGTGCTGAATTTAGAGGCTCTAATTAAAGATCTGTAAAAATATCAGTGACACTATAGAGACAGACCAATATGTTAAGCTCACTGATGCTGTCACTTCCAGCTACAATGTGTCTTTGTTTTGTGGCATTCAAGAAATAATTACAAATGATGCACCTCTGAAGAATGTTTTCTAAAAACTTATTATTTTACTTATTTTGAGAAATTGAAAGGAAAACTGAACTTTGTTGTGACATTGATCCACACTTACCAACGTGATATATTCAGCTTCAGCACCACCACAGACCCTGAAACAACTCACACGTTTCACTTGATTCCAAAGGTGAATCAGAAACACGTCAGGCAGACCGAGGGTTTCCATCGACGCTCGCCTACCTGCTGGCATGAATCAAAATGGCAACGCGTCAGCCGGAGATGCCGTGCTCAGCCCTTTGAATTGCAGTCAGGTTGAGGAGCGGTGGAATCGGACCATGTAACGCTCTCATCTGAGGATGAGCTAATCCGGTTTGCATGGTCCGTCTGGGAGGAGGCGGGACGGGGAGTGTTACGACCCTGAAACACCAGTGTGTCTTTGCATCGCGGTCCGACCAGCGTGGCCCTTTGGAGACTGATACAGTGAGCGACATGTGTAGCCTGAAGCAGATTTTATTATACACGTTATGGTGTATCTTTAACTTCAGCCTTTTTTCTGCTATTCTGGGTTTCCTCCCGAGGAAGCTTTGACACTATCATGGGGCACTAAACCCTGCTACTAAAACCCAGACTAATTAAAATAATTTCACTGTTCTAAGGCTGACTGACCCCCACTCAGCCGCATGGGAGACTGGGGGAGACCTAACAGCCCTGAGCATTCAAATGAATAAATGCGAATGGATAACATTGGCTTTTTCTTTTATTATCATATCTGAGGTGGACTGGTCAAAACATCTGATATTTAATAGATGAATGCAATCCACCTTAAATGCACACTGTCAAGCAGACAGGTAGACAGATGGACGTACATATAAAACCATCTAACCATGTGTGATTGACACACACACACACACACACACATACACACACACACAGTGTTTAGCAGCAGTGTGGGAGGCCTGTACATCTCAATGCCACTTTTCTTACTCACCCATGATAAAACAATGGCGGCCATTTGTGCCACGACTGCTCTGCTGCCCTCACAGCTAACTGTTTGACAGGCTGGTGGACAGAGGGAAACATGTGGAGCTTTAGTCTGTTTCCTCCTGCACCACCCACCCCTGTGTGTGTGTGTGTGTGTGTGTGTGTGTGTGTGTGTGTGTGTGTGT
>NW_022280080.1:129708-132026 GCF_004355925.1 Anarrhichthys ocellatus | reverse complement strand
TGTGTGTGTGTGTGTGTGTGTGTGTGTGTGTGTGTGTGTGTGTGTGTAGGTGTGTGTGTGTGTGTGTATGCATATAGAACACTAGTATGCATGTAAAGCCTGTGCGTGTGTGTGTGTGTGTAGGTGTGTGTGTGTGTGTGTGTGTAGGTGTGTGTGTGAGTGTGTAGGTGTGTGTGTGAGTGTGTAGGTGTGTGTAAGTGTGTGTGTATGCATATAGAACACTAGTATGCATGTAAAGCCTGTGCGTGTGTGTGTGTGTGTAGGTGTGTGTGTGTGTGTGTGTGTGTGTGTGTGTTCCCTATCGCCTCGTTGTGTAGTTTGTCTGCAAGTGTGCGACAGCCTGCACTGCTGGATGTGTTCTTCATGTAAATATTCCTCGTCAGTGACCGAGGTCTCTCTCTGAGAAGAATAACATCGTGTTGGGAATATTTTCAGCATGAAGTTGTTGAATGTTGGCACAACCATTGGCCATAGGTTGCTTTACTGTAAATCCTAAATGAGTCAAAAGTGAACAGCATGATTCTGTTGTTTGATCTTTATGCAAACATAATGGTATTTTCAGAAAACTGCTGTTCCATTTGTAGGGAAAACGTGTTTGTTTTTTACCAAGAACCTATTTAAAGTTATTATTCGTGATATTTTTTTCAGAGCATCATTTGAATATAAAACTTGAGGAACTTGACAAAATGACCGATTTCTTTAAAAATGGATATAGGAGTAATTTCAATGATGAAAAATAAAGCATAAGATTTAATCTCCTACCAAAAATACAAACCCTTCTAGTGATGAGAGATGGTGTTGAGCTGATGTAAGTTATGTATCTGTTGATTAGAAATCTTAATCCCTGATTTAAATTGCTGTTAGAATTCTATTTGTGCCACTTCAGATAATATTGGGTTTGTTTTTCTGTCACCCGGTGAGAAAAAATAAAGAACAGTTTTACTTAATAATTTATTTTGATAGACCCGGAAAAAGTGATGAATGCAGCAAAACTCACCGGTCTGGTTGTGATCCTGGGTCAGCCCTCCTGCTCTGTAAAGGTAAAAATCATTGACCCACACAGGCACAGCAAAGAGATATCAGAGCTTTTCATATTGTTTTCATGCAGCACATCCATGTAATTCCTCATGGACAGCGAAGCAGCAGCAGTGAGTCTGGTTATTACCTTCATTTGCATGTAAATGAAAGCTGCTTTCTAGCCGCAGGGCCAGTTGTGTGGCCACGTCTATACTCTGCAGTCCCTCTGCTTCACGTGCAAACAGTCCACCACACGACACGCACACAGTGGAGGCAAATGTTCATTTGTCTAATTGTTTAGAAATTGGCATCTCACTCTAATTTCACACTCATGTTCACACTTTTATAATGCAATTATACTGCACATGCATGGAATGAAAAGACAGGACTGAAGCAAGTGAAAAAATGATATGATCTGTTTCTATTGGATAATTACAGGGGCCATGTGTTCCCAACAGATCTGAGAGCAGCAGAGTGGAAGGAAACAGGTAGAGGCAAAGATCCAGTCAGCCTGTCACAACATTTACCTTTGAATTTGACAAATTGATCTCAGCTCCTGTGACCCTCTATTTTCTTTCCTTCTTAAAGAGGGCTATACTTTCTGTGGCCCGGCTCCACAGTGATTCCACAAGAGACAAACTCTTCCTATGAGGGAAGTATGAAGCTCTGGATGACAGATGACCTCCAGGCTGGAGGAAATAGCCGGTTTCATCAGGAAGATGCTCACTCGATAAGTAATTTGGTCCAAAATAATTACACAGTGGACTGCTGTCAGCAGCAGCAACACAGCTCTCATTCTACCATCTGAGACACTCAGCAGCTTCACAAAGTTACACATGTTGTTAAAAAGGAATATCTATCTATCTACACATTTCTAAAGTTTCCTTGTACAGAAATCTCCTCACAACTTTAGAAAGTCTTCTACGTTTCTCAGTGTGCACGACATAAACCTGATGATTCATTTACTTTTCAAAGTAACCATTTCTCTATTCCACATATCTTTCTCATTGGCAGTTTAAAATCACATGCCTCTCTCTCTCTCTCTCTCTCTCTCTGTCTCTCTCTCTCTCTCTCTCTCTGTCTCTCTCTCTCTCTCTCTCTCTCTCTCTCTCTCTCTCTCTCTCTCTCTCTCTCTCTCTCTCTCTCTCTCTCTCTCTCTCTCTCTCTCTCTCTCTCTCTCTGTCTCTCTCTCTCTCTCTCTCTCTCTCTCTCTGTCTCTCTCTCTCTCTCTCTCTGTCTCCCTCTCTCTCTCTATCTCTGTCTCTCTCTCTCTCTATCTCTGTCTCTCTCTCTCTCTCTCT
>NW_022280080.1:128454-129608 GCF_004355925.1 Anarrhichthys ocellatus | reverse complement strand
TCTCTCTGTCTCTCTCTCTCTGTCTCTCTCTCTCTCTCTCTCTATCTCTCTCTCTCTGTCTCTCTCTCTCTCTCTCTATCTCTGTCTCTCTCTCTCTCTGTCTCTCTCTGTCTCTCTCTCTCTCTCTCTGTCTCCCTCTCTCTCTATCTCTGTCTCTCGCTCAGAAAATAATGATCTGCTCAAAAGTAGAGTTGCATACCAAAGCCTCGTCCTGTAATTTAGCGAGTAAGAAGAGGAGAGCAGTAAATGAATTTAAACAGAGCAGCAGATGAATGGAAAAGAAGAAGCAGTGATGGAAGCTGTTGCTTTCATTCACCTTTGAGAAAGATGATAAACGCACATAAGTCTGTTTTTGCATAAGAAGCCTGACATTGACAGAAGCTCACAATCCTTTTTAAAGAAACATATTTAATATGCCACTGTAAATATCATTTGAACTGATAGCTTTGTATGTATATTTTGTGGGTACATCTTGGTAAACAGCAGGTTGTGCAGTCAAAAATGAATGAATGAATGGGATTATTATTGTTATTGTATCTGAATCTGTTTTTAAAGGGTTTTGAATTCAAACGAAGTCATTTATTTACTGTAAGACATGAAAACTATATTTGTTCAGGACTGTTAGTAACAAGTATACGTAAACATAATGATTTCTGGTGAATGATCAAGTGTAATTTAGCATCAGGTAACGAGGCAAGTCAAACCATATGTTGAGTCAGAAATATAAATATATATAACAAAAAAAGGATTGAGAGATTTTTGTGACAATACTCGTTTGTGGTGTAAACGTTCAAATATAAAAGACTTTTCAAAATGAAGGCCTACGTTGAGGCTGCTTTGTTTATTGAATGCAGTCATTCTGGGTGATTGTAGGCGTTGACCCGCCGAGCCGCGGTTTGAATGTCTCACAAACACACAAAGGAGGCTTCTCTCTCTGCCCAACATCTCTACATGTTTGTTTCAGGCCTGTACAGAGCGAGCTGGTGAAATGAGAGAACACAGAGACGGAGAAGCAATTTCATGCTCTGCAACGCTTTGAACAGCGCTGATAGCGGCGCGTCTCGCAGTATAAATTCACCTCCAAAGACTTATGAATATGGATTCAGTTGTCCCACTCACTTGAACCAATGAGCTGCTGCACCCCCCCCCCCCCC